>NC_081184.1:20312569-20549727 GCF_029867415.1 Vicia villosa | reverse complement strand
GAATGGAGCTGTAGAAGCAGCTAACAAAAACATCAAGAAAATCGTTCAGAAGATGGTCATCACTTACAAAGATTGGCATGAAATGCTCCCGTATGCTCTTCATGGTTACCGTACATCAGTACGTACTTCGATTGGAGCAACTCCTTTCTCCCTTGTATATGGCATGGAGGCAGTCCTACCTATAGAGGTTGAGATTCCATCAATGAGAGTCTTGATGGAGGCAAAATTAACAGAAGCCGAGTGGTGTCAAAGCAGATTCGATGAATTGAATTTGATCGAAGAAAAGCGCATGACAGCTTTATGCCACGGTCAGCTATATCAACAAAGAATGAAAAAAGCTTTCGACAAAAAGGTTCGACCTCGCACAATCAAAGAAGGCGACCTTGTACTAAAAAAGATTCAATCTTTTCTCACAGATTCAAGAGGGAAATGGACTCCCAATTATGACGGCCCCTACGTGGTCAAGAGAGCTTTCTCAGGAGGAGCCTTAATACTCACGACTATGGATGGAGAACAATTCACCCGTCCTGTGAACGTCGACGCAGTCAAGAAATACTTCGCCTAAATAATCAAAAGAACAGCTCGCTAAGTTGAAAACTCGCAGAGAGCAGCTTAGGCAAAAAAGAGCGTCTCGGTGAATCGAAAACCCGAAAGGGCGATTCAGGCAAAAGTTAGAGACATAAAAAATAAATAATCAATCCCGGTAGACTTAAAACCCGAAAGGGGTAGTTTACGCAAAAGTTAGGGATATATGGCAAGTAACTGTGTTCAGGACAAACTTGATCATTCAAAAATCCATAGCGGAGTTTTCATCAGCAGTAGGATATCTTCTACGAAGCACGAATACAGCGCAACCCGGAGTGGAAGGGAAAGATAACGGTCATCACGTTTCATCGTAGCCCTTTTCCCGAAAAATTACCAATTTCCAACTTTGTAAATACTCCATGGAATCAAGCATTTGGCTGATTACCATTCCATATAATAATTTGAGCCTTGTGCTTTCTTTGCAAATCGAGTCTTATTCAGTTTCTTGAAATGCATTTTAAGTTTAAACAGTCATTTTCTTGAAACAAATGTTTTCATAAAATAAAATGAATTTACTTGCAAAAATAAAGGTGAAATTTCTTTCTAAGGTTTACAAACAATAGGAAGAATGCAAACAGTTGCTCCGAGAACGGTTGAGACTCCGGGAACCAAGATTTCCCCATGAGGTCGCTTTGCGAACATCTCCGGATGACGGATCTTCACTTCAATTCATATTAATCACTTCGGACAGCGGACAACTGATAACCAGGTATTCCCGACAGAGTTCAAACTACAAGAAGAGGACATCTTCTGATCAACAAGATTCGAGTCGTATCATAGGATTTTACATCCGCGACAATTCTATTCACTTTCACTTTACATTTTATATTTGTCATAATATTCATGCATACTTTATACCTGCATAGTCGAGTCAGGCTTTGATCATGTGAATGCCCGAATCATTAAAACCATATACTCGAGATTCCCCTGCGAAGTTGTGAAAGGGTTTTTCTTCTTCATAAAGAAGGTTCATACACCCAAATTCCCCAAGCAAGTCAACAAATGGTAGTCTCCCTCAAAGAGATAGTTTGTTCACTTTTGGAATTCCCCAACTGAGAATCTCCTGCAGAGCGACGCTCGACAATCTTCTTCAAATAAGGTAGTTTGTTTCGCATTTTGAATTCCTCGGAAGTTCGGTATTTCCCCAGCGGATCGACAAAAGATCCCCAACGGAGTCAGTGAATTGTAGTCTTCATCCAGAAGATAGTTCAGATTCCTCAGCGTAAGTAGATGAATGGTAGTCTTCTTCCCGAAGACAGTTCATCCGCTTTCGAGCAAAGTCATTAGCCCCTCAAAAGAGCGCGGGACCATATGACAATCCTTCAAAAACGTCAAGTTGAAAGGAGGGATGGTGAAGTTTCTTTATTTACCATCAAATGGTATCTTACCTCCAAGTGCTGGTAAGAAGTTTGATGAGGAAACAAACCTTTGAAGTTTCCTTATTTACCGTCAAATGGTATCTTACCTCCAAGTGCTGGTAAGAAGTTTGATGAGGAAACAAACCTTTGAAGTTTCTCTATTTACCGTCAAATGGTATCTTACCTCCAAGTGCTGGTAAGAAGTTTGATGAGGAAACAAACCTTTGAAGTTTCTTTATTTACCGTCAAATGGTATCTTACCTCCAAGTGCTGGTAAGAAGTTTGATGAGGAAACAAACCTTTGAAGTTTCTTTACTACCATCAAATGGCATCTCATCTCCAAGTGCTGATGAGAAGTTTGATGAGGAAACAAACCTTTGGAAATTTTCTCTTTATCTGAGATATTGTCCAAACACGGCTGAGACCAGTTTCGAGATATGGACATCCGAAACAAGGGGGAGGTTGTTTACCTTTTTCTAAGTGTCAACACTTAGTTAAAGAAGATGGATTGAGCATTCTACACTGCCATCCATTCACCAGAGTCCACATCAAGTATTTCTACAGGAGTTTGTCTCCTCATCCCCTGCCAAGTGCGACAACGGGATCAAGTTATGAAAGGATTTTATCAATTACAACATCTCAGGAGCGCCCAAAATTCGGGCATTCTTTGATATTTAAGTCTCTTTCACACAGGAGAGATCGAGATATCAATCTCTCTCCCTCCAGATAAAAGAAACTTAAATAGGGGCATCTGTCATACCCTAATTTTTGACCCCCCTGAGATGACATATCTTCAGGATTTTCATCAGGTCAAAGCAAGTACCCAGAGCAGTCACTTCTTCATTTGGCATTTAATCAAGGATGTTCAAAGACAAGAAAACTCAGGCAAAGGATCAATCAGTAGAAGGATTAGTCTCTAACATAATCATAGGACTCAAGAACTTCATTTTTTCACCTATGATTGATTATACACCCAGTCCTCTAAGTACATATTTACTCAGGTCACCAGACTAGGGTTTTTGAGCCTATCAAGGACTGAAATCAGGGATCACCTTTGGGAAACCCTAAAAAGCTCCAGGACATCTATTAAAGACTTCAATAATCTTCAAATGATCCATACAATAAGATCCACTAGACATCACACCTCAATTCAAGATCCACAGTCACCAATTTCATCTGGTCGACAATTAAGGTTTTTAACCTAATTCATCTGGATAGTTGACTTTTAATCAGGGCATGGATCCAAAACTCAAGACATGATTCAAGAACCTCTACTACCTTAACATAACCCATTTACATCACTCATTTGAGGAGGAGATCTTAAATCCACACAAAAGTCCAAAATCTCACCTTATCTGGAAAAAGTCAACTGTATGGGATCACCTTTGACTTTTAAGATTTTTGGTCAAACCATGACTTTCAAGGATCAATATCATCAATATATGGATATTAAAGTCATTTGACCAAAGAAATTCAAGAAGAATCTTCAAGGAGCAAAAAGTCGGGAATTAGGGTTTTTGAGGGCATTGTGGGAACTCAAAATTTCACCTACACAACTCAAAAAACTTCCAACATGAAAGTTGTAGATCTTTCAAAATAAAACAACATCTTACAATGGAACTTTTTTCAAAAGATCAACCACTTAAAGAGTTTTGGAATTTTGAAGCTTTAGGTTATAAAAACTTAAAAAAATTTCTAAGTGTTTTAACCTAGTTTTCTTCCAACTTTGGCCTCATTTTTCACAAATTTGCCAAAGGATTCTGAAGAAACTCCAAACTAATGATTTGAAGTAGATGTTTAGGGCTTTCCAAATTGTGTTCAACCTTCTCCAAATTCATTTTGAGCTAAGAGTTATGCTTGTTCAAAGTTGGCCTCATGAAGTAAAATTATAGGCCATGTACAATTTGAAACTTTGTAATTTTGTGCAAATGACCTCTCTTATGGATGCTACATGACCCATAACACATCTGCAAACATGCCATGCATTCATTTTTACCATGACATGAGAATTGAAGAAGATTCTAAAAACAAGAACATGTGATAATGTACTGATTACATTTGTGAATTTATGGCAAATTGATGAATCACCCAAGGAATCTTCTCACCAACCAATTGGAACACTCCTCTGCATCAGAAATGTTCCCCAAGACCAGATAAGATCAATAGATAGGGAGCTAGCTCGATTTGGCCATCATTGCATTTTGAAGATTCTTTGAATTTCTTCATGGCCAAGAAATCAAAACTCCCTCATTAAGCAAGCTCACTCTCTCAATCAGTACTGAATCAATTGCCTATAAATAGAGGACTCTTACTCATTCAAAAAACACACCAAAGCAACCATATTCCTTGCTTTCTCTTTCTCTTCTCATGCTTATGGTTTTTCAAAGTTCTTTGGCAAGAAGAATTGTTTTCTTCAAACCAGAGCTTATCTTTGGAAAGTAACCATTCTAACATCTCAAAGGGGTTCATTTGAGGTGATCCAAGCACCTGGATCACTTCTGTAAGTGGAGGAACGCCATTGTTGCTCTCACTTTGGAGCTGTTGCAGTTGGAGGTCCATAGAGCAATTCAGAAGGTTTCCAACAAAGCCAAGCATCCAGGCACGTTCCTCTGGTCATAGTGAAGCTGTTCAGATGGCTGCAGCTCGTATGTAACTCAAGAATCATCACTCTCCATGTCCACTTGAAGCTCAAATCGAGGGAGGTCCATAGAGCAATTCAGGAGAATTGAAGTTACAATAAGCATTCAGTTAGCATCACTGAGTCCCAAGGAAGCTTTTGGGATCATTCATACAAGCTCAGGTGCTCTCTACCATCCTCACGACCTCCATTTTCAGAGGTAAGTTTCTGAACTCCACCTCTTTAATTTAAGCACTCTATGTGATAAAGCTCGATTCTATCTTGTTCAGCATCATCAGAGGATTGAAAATCCTCTATCATCATTCGTTTATCTTTAAGTATAGCCATTTAATTTGATTTTTAAATTTTAGGGTTCTTCACGTTTTCTGGTAAATTAGTTAGATATAGTTAATATAAATTTATGTTAGTTACATATTCAGAATCGTGAGTGAATTTAGAGCAAGTTTCATGTTTACACCTTGGCCATTGGTTGAGATTTGAGAGAATTAGAATTTCAAAAATGTTGGAGCTTGAGGTTGAAGACGAAGATGGAGGGTGGCGCCATTTTCAAATCTGAGGGCCAAGTTTATTTTATTTTGAATGGTTTGTGTTTTACAAACGAATTCATCGTTTGCCCTAGTGGCCTCACATGCGCTCTTAGTCTCCTCATGCCCAAGGTCTGGGGTTCGCATCCCCCTCGCCTCAGACCTTTTGATTTTATTTTCTTTTTTGGCTTCTATACACTTGAACAATATATGAATTGCAATGAAGCCAGCTTACTATCACCACACGCGCGCTGGCTCAGTGGTGTTGGTTTTTGGTGTGTGACCTAAAAAGCGTGTGTTCAAACCTTGGAGGAGACAAAATCATTTTTTAACCACTAATTTCCTTCATTTTTTCTCACAACTTCACACAATTAATTCACCTATCAAATCAAATCATTTTCACTTCATTTTTCACACACTTGTTATTTAATATACCTATTTTATGAATAATCAAAAAAATCATAAAAAATATTATTTATTTCATGTATTTTAATTAGGTTTAAAATAGTATGTTTTAAATGTTTTCTTAAATACTTTAAAATATATATTTTCATTTTGTTTTAACCTAATTACTTTGTGAATAATTTTATGATAAAACCCTAATTATTTAGGTCTTAATTAGGTATAGATTTCATCTTTGCCTTAATTAAGTTGACTTTTGTCAATATTCAAAACTGTTTTCGATCTCTGATTAAACAGGTGATTAAGGTTTTCAAACAACAAAACCTTATATCATTTCAATCTTTTTTCCAACTGTTTCTCATAACAGTGAATCATTTTCAAGTGGGCCTCTATTAGAGTGTAAGACCCAACACCTTCTTTCTTTTCATAGTTTGTTTTACAAAACTGTATTTTCAAAATCTTCTTTCTGTTTTCAAAACATTCTTCTGGTATTTGAAGGGCATTATTCCCGGTGGAACTCTTCAGATACCTATGTGACCTATGTCCATCTTCACTTCTTCTGTTTTCAAAAAACCATTAACTGTTTATCCTATATATTCAACTGTTATCCATCAATTACTGGTAAGGCTTTGTACATACTTCTTCAAAGGCCTCCACTCCATCCAGGTTAGGCTTTACAAGCTTTCAATTTACAGTCTTTATTCAAATTACTGTCAAATATAAACTGTGCATATATATTAGTTTAGAACTACGTTTGAGTATAAACCCTAGGACAGTTAAACTATATATATATTATAGGAATATGACCTAGGATTGAGAATGTCTTCCCGGTGAAGGCTATTTCCTAATTAGAGATCTGTAGTTCAAACCCCCAAGATGAATTATTCCCGGTGAAACATCTTGGCAAAAACCTTAGAATCCAAAAAAATAGGACACATCAACCCAAAGAGGAATTATTCCCGGTGAAACCTCTTACCCATTTGCTTAAAGCCAAAATAAGTTCAAAACTACATAGCTTTCTCTTGTGCTATAACAAGGACCCTCGATGACCCTCGATTAGCCTCCTCTTGGGCTTTGTACAAGGACCCACAGGCTTCTTAAAAGCATTTCCAGCTTCCTCTTGAGCTTGTATACAAGGACCCATCAGGTTTCTTACAAACATAGGAACAGGTCTTTAGTCACCTTTTAACATACCCTGGTGAGTTTCTTCCAATTAAACCAGACTTTAAACAAACTTAGTTTGTCTCAATTTTACATTGAGTACACCTTTTGGAATGAGAGACATGGACAGTCTCTGTCACCCTTATCTTCATCAATCTTCCTTAGCAGAGTCTAGGATCCATGTTTGCTTATCCTCAGCAAGTGTCAGCCTTCATCTTGGGCTTTAAACAAGAAGTCTCCACTAGATAATCTTTCTGCCAATCATTTTAACAAAAACCCCTGGAAAGGGTTAGCCTCCAAATCATTCTTTCATCTTAATAAAAACCCCTGGAAAGGGTTAGCCTCCAAATCATTCTTTCATCTTAATAAAAACCCCTGGAAAGGGTTAGCCTCCAAAATCACTTCTTCAAAAACCAAAGATTCATTTCTCTTAGGAGATAATTTCCCCAAAAGAGTCAAAACCCCTGGAAAGGGTTAGCCTCCAAAGTCAATTAATAAAAACCTGTTTAAAAGAATAAAACCCCTGGAAAGGGTTAGCTTCCAAAAATCATTCTTTTCAACAGACAATTTCACCAGCTGAGTCAAAATCCCTGGAAAGGGTTAGCTTCCAAAAATCAGTCTTTTAATAAATAAATCCTTCAATAGAGTCAAAATCCAACAAAAACAGTTAGCCTCAACCTTGGGCTTCATACAAGGCACCAAAACAATAAAACTCCCCTGTTAATAGTCAGCCTCAACCTTGGGCATTGTACAAGGCAGATAATAGAGTCTCCCTCAGTGAGTCCTTCATCATTCAGGTAGCCACAACCTTGGGCTTTGTACAAGGCAGATAAACCATATTTCATGTGTCAAAGATTCCTAACATCTAGGATCTTTTCCCTATTAGAGTCATCCATACTCAGTTTATTTAAGAGTCCGCCACAACCTTGGGCTTTGTACAAGGCATAAAATAATATTTCCCCTAGTTAGAGTCAGCCTCAATTCTGGGCTTTGTACAGAACACCAAATAAAACCCATCAAAATAGATTTTCCCTAAGTAGAGTCAGCCTCAATTCTGGGCTTTGTACAGAACATAAAAATCCCCTGTAAATTAATCCCCAGTGGAGTTTTCTCCCAGAGTCATAATAATAATCAATCAATAAAAAAAAAGCCTCAAGCTTGGGCCTCATACAAGCCAGTTAAAGATCAAATCTTTTATACAGTAGATAGACATAGCTTATCTCTATAGAGAGATCTTTCCTCTATCTCACCACATTCAAACAAACAAACATTACATTTCATTTTAATCAAGTCTCCCATTCAGGATTTTGAAAGGCATGAGCTGGCAGTAAAACCCAGACATGTGGTAACTTTCCCTAATTTGGATGAGCATCTTTCTTTCATTTAAGAGGCATTTGACTGGTATACTTGCACATACACAAGTAAGGTCCCCCTCTTGAATGAAATGAATTCAGTTATTCTGTCACTCTTTTAATGTTTGTGGTGGAATAGTAGAAATACCTCTCTATAAAGATGACTTCATGTCTCTTTACTGTAAACAGAGATTTAATTCAAAGCTTCAACCTTGAGCTTCAAGCAAGGCACCAAAAAATAATTAATCCCTAATTAGTTCCCCGAACTACATTAAGCTCTGACTTCCATTAGGGATATGTAGGCATGAGGTTCACAAGGAATCTCAGCGAGCTAATAAAATACCAAAAATAGTCAGTCAGTCTGTCTTTCTTTTATTCAATTCAATTCCTTCTCCTAATACAAAGGAGAAACTTTCCCAATAATCATTAGCAGCACAAACACATTTAGACACAGAGAAGGTTCCTGTAGAGTACTACAGATATGTAGGGTGTTTAAACACTTCCCTATGTATAACCGACCTCCCGGACTCCAAAATTTCTAGTCTAGGTGAATCCCCACACTTAGCAAACTCCTAGGGTTTAGTTGAGATCTTTTTTTTTCCTTTCCTACTCGTAGGACAAATAAGAAAGTTCGTGTGATATCGTAGGAAGAACTGAAATAAAATTCATCCCACCACGGGCGCATTCTCCTTCCAAATTTCGCGTGAAGGGTCTAGCGTGCCGTCCTCCCAAGTGAAACGGGGAGGTAAAAAAAACGACAACCACACCAACCTACCGATTCTGTTTACCCAGAATTTTGGTAAACAATCGCTAGTTTCTTATTAAAGCTTACTTTGCGGGATCAACTAGTAAATTCCAGAACTTCATTGTGCTATATTGTGTTTTTATTGTTGTTTGACTTGTGTTTAATACATAAAGAAAAATGTTGAAGAAAACAATGCACATAATTTAAAGAAATGACAAGAATAAGAAGTCAAAAGAAAACGACAGGAAATGAAATCACCAAAAGCAATGAGAATTTGTTAAAAATAGAAGGAATCTGTTGCGTAATAATTACAATGGTACGCATACGGACATTTTCAAAAAGTAACACTCGTTTCTCACTTTTTGCACAAAGATTTAGAGTATACTTTAGTAACGTAAAAATGCGGACCCTTAAACCAACAAATAATACTAGAGTTATGAATTTATAATTTACCATTTGAGAGATTGAGTCGCGAGCTAAGGTTTTATAAGACTCAGGGAAGTGTATCAAGAGAAATGAGGTAGCGAGATTCTACCATAACGTGATTCTACCAAATACAACACAATACCAAACAAGTACTTAGCCTAAAGTAGTGAGATTTTAAAAAAAAAATAATAATTAATTAATTAAATCTCACTTTTATAACTTGAAATTAACTATAGATGCAATCTGCAGCGAATTAACCGTAGCTAATCTAAAAATTTCTTGTAGTGATTTGGCTTTATAACCACTTATGGAAATCCAACTCTTAAACTTTATAACCAAAGTTCGTAAAGAAAATCGATACAGACAGACATAGTTTGGTCGAACAAATTCTCAACAACCTACTACGAGCATCCATGTAAAGAACCAACTAGTGCAACATATCTTCTAGCAAATATAAGTTTAAATATATAATATTTTTTAACACAATAGAATCCAATTTGGATAAATGTTCAATTAACATTTTCAATTATATTAGTACAAAAGTATTTTATTTTAGGAGAGTGGAATATATGCTCCTTAAAATCTGCTGCATTTTATTTAGAAGTCAACTAGATTAGCACAATCCAGCTAATAACATTTCATATAATCAGAATTTTATATCAAAACATCATATAGGAATGGATGTCCACAATGTACACGAACGTGTCCTCAACACACCAAAAAATTATGCAAACTACGTAATTTCTTCATGTATAAATATGTAACACATTTCATCAACTAAGTACAGATAAAAAATATCTCTTATTCATACTTTGAGAGTTCTGCTTAATAATATTAACATGGCTGATATTAAGCTTAGAATCTGTTTATTGATATGTCTTATGAGCATAATCTCAGCATCAAGTGTAATTCCTTCAGCAATTACTCACGTGTCTTCTTTCATACCTGATATTTCAAGTCAGATGAGCACAACTTTTTACGTTAACAAATGTCCCGGTGCTCTTCTAATCATTAAGGAAGAAATAACCAGAGCGGTGTTGAATGATCGTCGATTAGGCGCATCCTTGCTCCGTCTTCATTTTCACGACTGTTTTGTTCAAGTAATTCTTCATTTTTCTTTATAATTTGGTTTTTACACCTGTTTTTGTGAAAACAGTTCTAAATTCTAATATTGCTACTTAATTTTTGAAGGGGTGTGATGCATCAATATTGTTGAAAGACACACCAAATTTCAAGGGAGAACAAAATGCCCGTCCCAATGCGAATTCTCTGAGGGGTTACGAAATCATAGACAAAGTAAAAGCTATATTGGAGACGCGCTGCCCTAATGTTGTTTCTTGTACAGATATCTTAGCTGTTGCAGCAAGAGATTCTGTTGTTGCTGTAAGTTTTTTTGGTTTTACAATGCATATATATGTTGTTATTAACTGTATATTGATGGATGAAAAATATATATGTATTTAGCTTGGTGGACCTATTTGGCCGGTTCGTGTGGGAAGAAAAGATTCAACAACTGCGAATTTGAATGCTGCAAATTCAGATTTACCTTCTCCATTTCTTGACCTTAAAGGCCTTATTGATGCTTTCAAGAAAAAGGGTTTCTCAGCTGAGGAAATGGTTGCTTTATCAGGTTCTCACACAATAGGCCAAGCAAAATGCGCACTCATTCGACCAAGGATTTACAGCGAAAGTAATGTTCAATCTCAATACAGAAGTTCATTGCAAAAAACATGTCCCAAAAGTGGTGGTGACAACAACTTATCTCCTTTAGATGCCACAACTCCAAACTTTTTTGACAATGCTTATTACCAAAATCTATTGAACCAAAAGGGTCTTCTGCATTCTGATCAACAACTCTATAAGGGTGGTTTTGGTCCCCTTGATTACAAAGTGTCGGCTTACGCCAGTAATCCATTACTCTTCAGATTAGATTTCGCTAACGCGATGGTTAAGATGGGAAATCTCAGTCCTTTAACAGGAAACCAGGGCCAGATCAGAAAATATTGCAGCATAGTGAACAAAGTTTATTGAGTCTGGCTCTCTCGTACTATCAAAATCCTTGATGAAGATTTTTTGTTTCCAAGTTTTCATTTAATACCAATTCTTTTTATCAAATTTTCAAAAAAAGCTAAACTCGAGGACTCTCTAAGATGTCAATCATTTTAGTAATTCTTTTGTCTATGCATTCTTTCGAGTTCTTATTCTTAACTCGTAAGTATTATGTTTTGGCCATAGCATGATTTTTTGGGTATTTTTTGCTTATTGAATATCCCTTGTACTTTTATTTTTGTTTTCCCCCTTTGGGCACTTAAGAGTTATGGCATTTTATAATATATTGTATTCAATTGGTATCATACCTTACCATTTCAGTTCAATTCTTGATTTTTTCTAGTTTTTTAAAAGCAAAAGATACTTCAGAAACCCAAGTAGATTATCCATGATCAAATTTAGATAATAATGAAGTTATCCCAACACAAAGTTAATGAGGAATTACTACAACCAACAACTCAATACAATTGCAATTATCAGTGTAGTAGCTACAAGCTGCAGAAAACAACTACTAATATTCCATCCTTTATGTATCAAACTTTATTGGGTGGTATAATTTCTAGACGCACCATGGTGTTTTCTTTAAAAAATACACAATGTATTCTGTTCGTTTTCGCTAAAAACCGAGGGATAAACTAATTTATGGTACATGTTTCGAATCCTAACGATTTTAGTTTATATTTTTATTTTATTAAAAGTGACGTCTTCCTGCATATTTTATTTTTAATCCATAAATAAACCATTTTACACTTCGATTATGTTTTTCAACCAAAATGAATTTATATATATATATATATATATATATATATATATATATATATATATATATATATATATATATATATATATATATATATATATATATATATATATATATATATATATATATATATATTTATTTATTTATTTATTTATAACACAATAAAAACAACACACACCAAACTCTAATGAAGAGGCCTATATAAAGAGAGTCATATTTACTGGTGTTTTTAGTAAATCAAATTAGAAGTTTTAGTTCACTTAAGGAATTAAACTCGAAAAAAAATTCTATGGACAATTTGTGTAAGTCAATTTGAAGAAACGTGTTTGTGCTTGAATTTTAATGTTTGAATATATAAGAATTGAATTAAAAAATCAAATAAGAACAATGTAGAATTGCTCGACGGGACAAAGTAAACAAAGAACACAAATAAAAGTAAAAGAAATCGAATGTTTGGTTAGAGAATTATAAAAGGGACGCAAATTCAAACATGTTTTCTCACAAACTCTTTTCTCTCTCTGACATGGATACTTGAGTTCTATAGGAATTCCTGATAACATATGTGAACCTTTATTACATCAATGAAATTGCCTTTATATATATATATATATATATATATATATATATATATATATATATATATATATATATATATATATATATATATATATATATATATATATATATATAAGTAATGGTATTAATTACAAGAAGGATACACAAAACAAACAATTACCCCTTTATACAAGATAAAGGTAAAATGTTACAGTAATAAAAATTACAAGCCGTAGAAGAATCATTAACTAATCTAAACCACTTCCAAGAAACGAGTACAATAGCACTATAACATTCGTCAAAGTTAAAGTCATAACCTTTGAACAAGATGGCATTTCTCATCACCCACAAATTCCATAAAACCGTACGCCAGATAATCCCTAAAGTCTATTGCCTTAATTTTATCAAAGTGATCCAAGAAACTCCTTAACTTAACATTCGACAACATAACCGACGTCCCTAACCACTCTCCTACTTTGTTCCAAATTCTACTAGTGAAAGGGCACGACTTGAAAATATGGTATGAATTCTCCATAACATTGAAACAGAACACGCAACAACAGTCCCTATCTTCTATCAAAATACCTCTATTCTTCAATTGGTCTCTTGTCGGTAGCCTACATAAAATAAACCTCCTGGCAAAGATACCAACTTTTGAGGGGACTTTCAAATTCCACAAAAAACTCAGACTTCTTAAAACAGTAGGTTGCAGCCCCATTTCATTACCTCTTCTCCTAATTTCTACATCACATGCTTTAACAGAAAAACCAGCCTCTTCGTCCGCTGCCAAGAAGCTAATGTCTGTATCGTGATTTGCCGGAATTATATGCTGCAATTGATCAGGTAACATATCCAGCAAACCTGCATTTTCGTCTACCTTCTCAATCAACCATCTACCAACATCCCACACCCAAACTGACCCATCCCACCAGTCTGCATCTGCAACTGCCATGAAAGGGGAAGCAGCTTTAGCATAAAGCTCCGAATAAGCTTTCAAAATTGATTGACTCCCCACCCATTTGTTGAACCAGAAGGAAATAGATTCTCCGTTATGGACCCTGTAATGAATCAAATCAGAAATAGACAAGCCTTTTGACCCGGTAAAATCGTTGATCACGATTATATCACGCCACGAAATAGAATCGCCCTTAGTAATAACACTCTTATCATTTACAAACATCTTGACCGCCACATTAAAATATTTGTGTTTAAGAAAAATCGACCAAACCGCATTTTCCTCCGATATGATATGCCATTTCCATTTCATAAGTAGAGAGACATTCATACTATCAACCTCTCTAATACCAAACCCTCCTTCTTCTTTCGTTTTACACATGTTACGCCAACTAACCCGATTTATACGTCTACCACAATCCACCCCCATAAGAACCTTTTGGATACGACTAATCTCGTTTAAAACATTCTTAGGCGTACGGTAAAAAGATAGAGAATAACGTGGAATAACATTCAAGACATAATTTAAAAGAACCACCCTCCCTCCTATGGAAAGGAACCTCCCTCGCCATTTATCCCGCCTCCTCCTAACAGCCTTAATGACTTCTTTCCACATACCAACCTTCCTTGGACTGTCCCTAACCATAACGCCCAAGAATTTGAACGGCATCACACATATACCACAAGTAAAGAAAGACGACGACATCTAGAGGACTCTAGTACTAAAGTTAATTCCATAAATGTTACTCTTACAAAAATTAACTTTAAGACCCGACATAAGTTCAAACCCTCTAAAGATTGCCTTCAAGCTCCATAGATTTTGAATATCCCCATTGCCAAAGATTATCGTATCATCCGTGAAATGAAGGATGCCAACCTTATTGTTAGCTCCAAAATGAAACCCTGTGTACTAATCAAACTACATTGCTCTCTCCATAAGTCTAGTCAAGCATTCCATAACGATAGCAAATAACAATGGAGAAAGAGGATCCCCTTGTCGTAATCCTCGGCCAACTATGAAATCATTCGTACAACTCCCATTAACAATGATAGCCATAGAGCTCGCAAAAACACTTGCCTCCATCCAACTAAGCGACTTTGAACTAAATCCCATCTTCTTCATGTGAATTCTTAAAAAGTCCCAACTAACATAATCATAAGCTTTCTCGTAGTCCACCTTCAACACAAGCCAACTCGAACCCTCTCTATTAGCCAAATCCATCACCTTATTGACCATTAAAACATCTTCCAGAATGTTTATGTTTTTAATGAAGGCACTTTGCTTGATTGATATCAAACTATCAATGACCTCCTTAAGCCTTCCTGCAAGAAGCCTTGACATAATTTTTTGGAGACTTCCTACAAGGCAAATTGGCCGGTACTCTGAAAGAGATTGAGGGTTCATCACTTTCGGTACAAGAGTGATAAAGGTGGAAGTACATGTCTTGGTTAATATCGCCTTCGAATGAAAATCAGCAACAAAGTTTAGGATATCCTCTTTCAATAATTCCCAATGATTCTTGAAAAAGGCCAAAGAATAACCATTAGGCCCATGAGTTTTACACCCATCGCAATTCCAAACCGCAACTTTTATCTCTCCTTCCTCAAAGGACGCTCCAACCTAACTACTGCATCTACCTCTAACCTATTGAACCTGATACTATCAGGGACCGGTATGGATCTGCCAGAATCCTTAAAAAATCCTCATAGTGCTGTTTAATATAGCTCTTGACCTCCGCAACACCTTCCACCCTATCATTAGGCGTTTCCAACAAGCTGAAGGAATTCCTATCCCTCTCCTTTAAAGAGTTATGGAAAAACATAGAATTAAGGTCACCTTCCTTAATCCAATTCTGACCTGACTTCACTTTATGAAAACACTCTTTCATCTCCATCTTCTTCCACATATCGTCAGCTGCTAATCTTCTAGCCTCAACAGCCTCTGCACTTCACTACCAACATTCGCAATAAAAAACTTATCCAACTCATGTTGCTCATCAATTTTTTCTTTGATCTTCAAGTCCAACCAACCGTAAA
Source organism: Vicia villosa (assembly GCF_029867415.1). NCBI lineage: Eukaryota > Viridiplantae > Streptophyta > Magnoliopsida > Fabales > Fabaceae > Vicia > Vicia villosa. The sequence goes on along the minus strand of NC_081184.1, from coordinate 20,534,181 downwards.
CCTCTTTGTTCATTACCTTTAATAAAAATTTAAGCCTTTTTAATTTCTCATACAAGACATTATCACCTCTCCCTTTAACCGAAAGTAAGCTCCACTCCTTAGAAACGAAAGCATCAAAAGCTTGATGTTTGTACCAGCCGTTATTAAACCTAAAAGGTTTGGGCCCCCAGTCACAACCACCAGACTTTAACCACACTGGACAGTGGTCTGAAGAAACCCTTTTTCCCACCACTTGATTTTCAAGTTTCCACCCAGAAACTAACTTATTCGTGATCAAAAACCGGTCCAACCTGCTCATAATGCAACTGTTTTTGCTGAACCAAGTGAATCTCCCTCCAACACAAGGTCAATGAATGCCATATCTTCCACAAAGTTGTAAAAATTAGCACTATCCCTACCATTACTGCCAATACTCTTCCCTATCCTTTCCTCCTCAAACAACACCGTGTTAAAGTCACCACCTATGCACCACTCCTCCCCCGCCGCCATATTCTTTAGCCTAATTAGATTCTTCCACACCTTTCTTCTTGATACCATATTGCAGAGAGCGTAAACATTAACAGAATTGATACAGGTACCTTTGAAAATAGCCTTCATCCCCACGAACCCCAAACCTCAAAAGCTCTGAATGAGCTCCAAGGAGTTCTTCCGCCACAGAATTAACGAACCTCCCGAAGCTCCAATGGAGTCCATATGAGTCCATTCCACATCCATCGCTCCCCAAAACTCTTCAGTTGTCTTCGAATTAAAGGTTGATAATTTTGTTTCCTGAAGCAAACACACATCTACTTTTACAGATTGATTCATGATTCCTATACTCTTTCTCTTTATAATGCTACCCCTTCCTCTTATATTCAGAGTGAAAATAATCATTTCAAACTCTTGATATCCGCCTTTGTGATTACCAGTCCTTCCCTATCTCTCTTCTCTATCACTTCAATTTCCTTCTGTAATGCCTCTTCAAACTATATCCAGCCTGATAATAGAATATTTTATCTTCTTAGCCCCCAAGGACTCCTTATTAATCCTCAATCGCAAATTGCATTGGGCAATATCGGAGTCCGTCATCGAGCCATAACAAAGAATAGTTGTAACACCCCATATTTTCCTATTATTTAATTTTATCATAATTAATTATTTATAATTAATTAATTAATGGAATTATTGGGAAATTATGGAATGAAGAGCTATTGGGCTTAAGTCGTGGTTAGTAAAGAGGGGGTGTGATGGTTAGGCCTTTTACTTGAGATAATTTATATTTTTCATAAAATAGAGGAAATTGTGAAAAATGAGTAAAAAAGGCAAAAGAAGAGAAGGAGCAAGAACACGTAAAAGAGAAGAAAAGAAGAGGAATAGCTCTCAAGACTTCGAATCAAGGTAAGGGGGGACTCTTCCTTTTAGTATCTCTTATATGATTATAGATGATAGAATTGATTAAGATATGGTTTGATTCAATTGGATATATTGGGATCAGAATATTTAGGTTTAGGGATGCCATAGTTTAGGGTAATTGATGAAATTGCATGAACTATTGATTGAAAACATATTTTTGTTAATGTTTGATGATGTGTGATGATTTTATGCCTTTAATCGATGTTTATAAGGGATTTTGGGTGAAGGATGTGTTGAATCGCAGGTCTGTCACGGAGGTGAATTTCTGCATAATCGCATGTCCGCTAAGCAGCCCCTGGCTCGCTAAGCGGATGCTGTTTGTTTTTCAAAAATAAATTAGGCTCCCTAAGCGGAGCTTATCCGCTAAGCGGAGGTCCCAACGTAGTTAGCTTCTGCCATAGACCGCTTGAAGCGGGGTTATTGAAAATTCAAGTGCATAAGCGCGCTTGAAGGTCGTTGAGCGGACCTTGCTTTATGGTTTATTGTGACGCGTCATTGATGGGATTAGGTGGTGTATTAATGCATAATCAACAGGTAGTGGCTTATGCATCGAGACAACTCAAAGTGCATGAGAGGAATTACCCGACTCATGATTTAGAGTTGGCAGCGGTGGTCTTTGTATTGAAATTATGGAGACATTATCTGTATGGTTCGAGGTTTGAAGTGTTTAGCGATCACAAGAGTCTGAAGTATCTCTTTGATCAGAAAGAGCTTAATATGAGACAAAGAAGATGGTTAGAATTTCTTACAGACTATGATTTTGGGCTGAATTACCATCTAGGTAAAGCGAATGTCGTTGGTGATGCGTTGAGTAGGAAGTCCTTACATATGTCTATGCTAATGATGCGGGAATTGGATTTGATTGAACAATTCCGAAATCTAAGTTTGGTATGTGAAGGTACTTCTAATAGTGTTAAATTGGGTATGCTGAAGCTGACGAGTGGTATTCTTATTGAGATTAGAATGGGCCAGAAAGCTAATGTTGAGTTGGTTGATAGATTGACTTTGATTAACCAAGGAAAAGGAAGTGAATTTAGGATTGACGAGAATGATATAATGAGGTTTGGTGATCGGGTTTGTGTTCCTGATGTTGCAGAACTGAGAAAGATTATTCTTGGAGAAGGACATCTTAGTGGATTGAGTATTCATCCTGGTGCTACCAAGATGTACCACGATTTGAAGAAGTTGTTTTGGTGGCCTGGAATGAAGAAAGAGATTGTTGAGTTCGTTTATTCTTGTTTGACTTTCCATAAGCCGAAAATTGAACAATAGAAACCGTACAGTGCTATGCAACTGTTGTTTATTCCAGAATGGAAGTGGGACATCATATCTATGGATTTTGCTTCTGGTTTGCCGAGGACAGTTAATAATTGTGAAGCTATTTGGGTCATCGTGGACAGATTGACGAAGTCTGCTCACTTTATAACGATGAGAATGGATTATTCGATGGAGAAGTTACCTCAATTGTATATTGAGAAGATAGTGTGTTTACATGGTATTCCTTCGAGTATCGTGTTGGATAGAGATCCAAGATTTACATCAAGATTCTAGGAAGGTTTGTAGAAAGCGTTTGGTACTAAGTTGAGATTGAGTTCTGCTTATCATCCGTAGACTGATGGTCAAACAGAAAGAAGGATTCAATCGTTGGAAGATTTGTTGTGTGCTTGTGTGTTGGAAAAAGGTGGTGCGTGGGATAGTTATTTACCTTTAATTGAGTTTACCTACAACAATAGTTTTCATTCAAGCATTGGTATGGCTCCGTTTGAAGCTTTGTATGGTAGAAGATGTAGGACGCTATTGTGTTGGTATGATTCCGGTGAGAGCGTGGTAATTGGGCCAGAGATTGTTCAAGAGACGATAGAAAAGATTAAGATGATTCAGGAGAAGATGAAAGCTTCTCAGAGTCGTCATAAGAGTTACCATGATAAGAGGCGGAGGACACTTAAGTTTCAAGAAGGAGATCATGTGTTTCTGAGAGTGACTCCTACGACGGGTGTTGGTTGAGCGTTAAAGTCAAGGAAGTTGACACTGTGTTTTATTGGTCCGTTTCAGATTACGGAAAAAGTAGGAGAAGTGGCTTATCGTATTGCTTTGCCACTGATGCTTGCAAATTTGCATGATGTATTTCATGTGTCTCGGTTGAGGAAATACATTGCAGATTCGTCTCATGTGATCCAAGGGGATGATGTGTAGGTGAGAGATAATTTGACAGTTGAGGCATTGCTTATGAGGATCGAAGACCGAAAGTTGAAGCAGTTGGGTGGCAAAGAGATAGCATTGGTCAGAGTAGCTTGGGGAGGAGCAGCAGATGGGAACGTTACATGGGAGCTGGTGAGTCAGATGAATGACTCTTATCCTGAGTTGGTCACTTGAGGTGTGTTTTCGAGTACAAAAACTCTTTTAGTGGGGGAGAGTTGTAACACCCCATATTTTCTTATTATTTAATTTATCATAATTAATTATTTAGAATTAATTAATGGAATTATTGGGAAATTGTGGAATGAAGAGCTATTGGGGTTAAGTTGTGGTTAGTAAAGAGGGGGTGTGATGGTTAGGCCTTTTACTTAAGATAATTTCTATTTTTCATAAAATAGAGGAAATTGTGAAAAAGGAGTCAATAAGGAAAAAGAGGAGAAGGAGCAAGAACACGTAAAAGAGAAGAGAAGAAGAGGAATAGCTCTCAAGACTTTGAATCAAGGTAAGAGGGGACTATTCCTTTTAGTATCTCTTATGTGATAATAGGTGATAGAATTGATTAAGATATGGTTTGATTCAATTGGATATATAGGGATCGGAATTGTTAGGTTTAGGGATGCCATAGTTTAGGGTAATTGATGAAATTGCATGAACTGTTGATTGAAAACCTGTTTTTGTTGATATTTGATGATGTGTGATGATGTATGTAATGATTTTATGCCTTTAATTGATGTTTAGAAGGGCTTTTGGGTGAAGGATGTGTTGAATCGCAGGTCTGTCACAGAGGTGAATTTCTGCATAATCGCACGTCTGTTAAGCAGCCCCTGGCTCGCTAAGCGGATGCTGTTTGTTTTTCAAAAATTAATTAGGCTCACTAAGCGGATGTCCCAACGTAGTTAGCATCTGCCATGGACCGCTTGAAGCGGGGTTATTGAAAAATCAAGTGCATAAGCGCGCTTGAAGGTCGCTGAGCGGACCTTGCTTTATGGTTTATTGTGACGCGTCATTGATGGGATTAGGTGGTGTATTAATGGATAATCAACAGGTAGTGACTTATGCATCGAGACAACTCAAAGTGCATGAGAGGAATTACCCGACTAATGATTTAGAGTTTGCAGCGGTGGTCTTTGTATTGAAATTATGGAGACATTATCTGTATGGTTCGAGGTTTGAAGTGTTTAGCGATCACAAGAGTCTGAAGTATCTCTTTGATCAGAAAGAGCTTAATATGAGACAAAGAAGATGGTTAGAATTTCTTAAAGACTATGATTTTGGGCTGAATTACCATCTAGGTAAAGCGAATGTCGTTGTTGATGCGTTGAGTAGAAAGTCCTTACATATGTCTATGTTAATGGTGCGGGAATTGGATTTGACTGAACAATTCCGAAATCTAAGTTTGGTATGTGAAGGTACTTCTAATAGTGTTAAATTGGGTATGCTGAAGCTGACGAGTGGTACTCTTAATGTGATTAGAATGGGCCAGAAAGCTGATGTTGAGTTAGTTGATAGATTGACTTTGATTAACCAAGGAAAAGGAGGTGAATTCAGGATTGACGAGAATGATATAATGGGGTTTGGTGATCGGGTTTGTGTTCCTGATGTTGTAGAACTGAGAAAGAGTATTCTTGGAGAAGGACATCTTAGTGGATTGAGTATTCATCCTGGTGCTACCAAGATGTACCACGATTTGAAGAAGTTGTTTTGGTGGCCTGGATTGAAGAAAGAGATTGTTGAGTTCGTTTATTCTTGTTTGACTTTCCAGAAGCCAAAAATTGAACATCAGAAACCGTACAGTGCTATGAAACCGTTGTTTATTCCAGAATGGAAGTGGGACATCATATCTATGGATTTTGCTTCTGGTTTGCTGAGGAAAGTTATTCCAGAATGGAAGTGGGACAGTTATCAGAAACCGTACAGTGCTATGAAACCGTTGTTTATTCCAGAATGGAAGTGGGACACCAGATCGAGTCGTACATTAGACCATATCGGGAAGTAGGACATCAGAACGAGTTATTCATTAAACCATATCTGAAGGAGAATATTAGAACGAGTCATAATTAGACCATATCTGAGGAAGGATACCAGAACGAGTCATACATTAGACCATATCTGAGGAACGATACCAGAACTAGTCGTACATTAGACCATATCTGGAAGTAGGACATCAGAACGAGTTATTCATTAAACCATATCTGAAGGAGAATACCAGAACGAGTCATACATTAGACCATATCTGACTGAGAATACCGGAACGAGTCATACATTAGACCATATCTGATGGATAATGCCAGAAGGAGTCATACATTAGACCATATCTGTCTGAGAATACCAAAACGAGTCATACATTAGACCATATCTGATAGAGAATGCTTGCTTGTTAGAGTTGATAAGTTTATTTGGTGAAGTTTTGGAATGTAAAAGGCTTGTCAGAATGAATCTTCAGCTTGATTTTATCCGAGAGGAATGCTTGTCGAGGCGGAACCTGAAAACAACGTTAGAAATATGCAATGTCATGATGCATGTATTATATAGTAATGTATGCAATGTATGAATATGATGTATGACTGATGCTGTTTGGAGTGTTTTGAGAAAATAAATCTCTGTATTGTTGTGATTCTGATGCCTGGTCTTGTCTTGAAGCTATGCAGCTGGGAAATTATGATTTCTGCTTGGGGATGAAAGCAATTTGAATGATTGATCCTTGATGTACCCTGACTGGGGATAGGAGAGATGAATAGACCATGTTGGAGGAGAGCAAAGTGTCGGAGAACCGGCAGTGCTGAAGACGTGAATTCCGTTGAGGAGCTAAGTCTTTGTTAGGACGAGAACATTTGAAAGTATCTTCTTAATGATTACTCTGTGGGGGTATGATCCTGTGTAATAGATTTTGTAGGAAGATGTGGATGTCTTAAACATAGCCCCCAGTGGTTATAGCACTTGCCATTCCTGGACTCGCATTGATTGGAAAACTAGTGAGTATTGATCGAAGTGTTGAATATGCCTTGTATATCTTTGCCCCAGCTATTAGGGAATTTTGAAGACATTCACCTCGCGAGGACTTTATGAGATGTGTACTATGGGTGACATGCCCCTAGTACTTAATATGATGCCCCTGACTGATCGGGAAGTAGCTTCAGATTCACTTGAGCGCATGCCTCTGATTGTTTGACATTTGAGAGATTCTTGGAATCTTGAATTGATTGCCCCAGATTGGTTGGACAAATCATGTCATGCCCCTTGTATACGTTGTTGTCTATCGGGATAACTTTCAGTCATTAGTTGTACCCTGTGCAAATTCTTTCTGTTGCTAACATTTGAAATTATGTAGCAGAATATGTTTAATAACGAATTCATGAGATGCAATGCATATGTCTGTCTTGAGTTTTTGAAATACATTAAAACTGGAGATGTAAAATCATGATATTTATAAAAACATGGTATTTGTAAAAAACAGGATATCAACCTAGCATTTGAAGTAAACCTTAAGGAGTCGGGATACCTTTTTGGTGACAGTATGCTTTCAAACTAACCATGCTTCAATTAGGACTTTCAAGGGTTGTAATGTGGCTTGGTTCACAGTTTAAGAAACAAAAGATAAAGGCTCAAAATTTGATTGTACCCACCCCTCTTCGTGATGATCTTCAGTCCTAAGCTCAGTTAATTCAAATTATGCATTCAGGTTCCAAGAGACTTTTGGATTTGCATCTTTGATAAAGATGGTGGTTCACAAGCAAAGAGAACTTTTGAGATGGCAGTCGCTTCTTCTTTTTGGTAGTCACAACATTGTGTTGTTTAGGAATTTATTGACTTCTCTTTTCATCCTTTTGATATCCCTAACTTTTGCCTGAACTGTCTGTTTTGAGCTTACGGTCAACGGGATGCCTTGATTTTTGCCTAAGTCTTCTTTTTGATTTTTGACTTAGCAGGCTTTTCTTTGTATATATGTTTTTTCATTCATTCATTTTTTTTGAAAGATATTGACTGCCTTGCTTAATGATTGATGAACCATTATTGGCTTTTGATTGACATCTCCAACACTTCTTTGATGTGTGCGGATGAACGCTTGTGATTGAAACCTTTGTTGAGAGGTGTACTGAACGATTCTCTTAAAATTGAATGCACAGCCAAATTAACCGAGAACTACCCTGCCCCAGGTTATGATAAAGGGTTTTAATTAATACAAGAAAGAAACTTCTACTTCTTAGGCTCAAAGGGGTTGACGAGGGATTAACATCCTTATATCTCCACTGTTTAGGAATTGAAACAGTGCCTGTACATCATCAGCATAGTCCGCTCAAAAGCATACTATATGAGGTTGCAGTATCATTTTCGTCATCCTCCCTCAAAAGGCAAACAACTTTTAACAGGAGTCGAGTATCACAAAACATATGCAAAGTAAAGACATAATTTAAAAAGAGTGATAGCGAAATAAATTACTCAAGACAAACATATGCAATGCACTGGTGATGATTATTAAAACAAATAATGTCTATCATAAGTTGAATGTTTAAACAAACAGAAAAAGAAATCGCAACTGAAAGTAAAACTAATGATCTTAAAGTCCACCCTTCTAGCCATCCACAGCATTAGCGATCTTGTTGTGATTAGGCATGGGAGCAGTGATCACATTAGGAGTTGCAGGAGGGTCGAACTCAATTTCCCCAGCGTCGATCATATCTTGGATCTTGTTCAACGGCCAACAGTTCTCTGTGTCGTGTCCAGGACTATTAGAATGATATGCGCACCTCGCATTGGGCTTGTAACTAGGAGCAGAGGTGTTAGGATTCTTAGGAGGATCCCTCAGGGTAACCAAATTTTCCTTTAGCAGATGTTGTAAGGCTTGAGCTAGCGACATATTGATTTTTGTGAATTGACGTCTGGGTGTGTCTTGTTTGTTTTGCCGATCTTGTTGAGACGCCGGTGTGGAGCTCAGAACTTCCCCAATAGATTGGTCATGGCTTCTCCTTTTCTGCCCATACACAGCATTGGAATCTGACTTCCCATTGAAATGCTTCTTTGTAGTACCTGAAGATGTAGCCACTTGAATCTTACCACTTCGAATGCCACTCTCAACACGTTCCCCAATCAGTATGAGTTCAGTGAATCCAGATGATGAACTTCCCAGTGTCATACCCCAAATTTGTCCTACCCCTTTGACTTTTATCTGGCTTAGGCTTATGCATTTCATAATCTCATGTACATACCTCCCATTAGGTCATATAACTCATCATGCATTCATTAACTAATAAAATTGACATCGGGATCAAGGATCTTGAATCATTAAGGGTTCATAGTGATTTTGAGGTGTACATATCAAATATCACTGATTCATCGAGTGCTCCTCAGAGCATTGGACTGTGAGAGTAAGGTCTGGATTCATGGTTATTGTGTACTTCAGGACAAGGCTTTCCTTTATGCTTCAAATACTATCTTCAATGAGGAACTTTGTCAAGGCAAAAGAAGACTTATAGATTAATTTACAAAGTTTAAGTCAAGGGTTTATGGTTTGAATTGCCAAAAGCGTGAGCATGTTTAGAAGAATCCTTTTGTTCAAGGTCACAAGGCATTTGGTTTGACTACTTGAATCATAAAGAGGCTACACAAGAGGGTCAACATACATGGCAAAGTCAAACGGCCATTCAATTCATACATTACTAGAAGCTATTACAAAAAGTGGAAAGGAAGAGAATGAGAGTTACATTCATGTGAAAGAAAAGAACTTCATTACAATATTCACCCATTACCCCATGTCTGTGTTTGATACATATTCGATACATCCATACCGTTACATAGAAAACTATACAACAAATTGAATTATTAAAGAAAAACGGGGACCAACAGTAGCATTCATCACATCACATCACTCACTGTATCATTACATGAAGAACATCCATTTTGTAAAACAAGACATAACCACCAAAGTTTACAACAAAAAGATACATCTATCAATTTCCAAAAACCCTAAGCTCCTCTTCATATTTTCTTCAAGTCCACTTCTGTTCAAAACTTCATCTTGCCATTTCAAGCCTTGTGATCTCCACCATTCCTCAAGTTCAAGCAATCTCCAGACACCATCAAAACCTTCACGGAATCAGTGCACAAATCAGCTTCCATGTCATTACAGCCCTGCAACATAACCATGTAACTTGTTCATAACCATTGCCTACATCAACAGCCAGTCCAAACAACATACCAAAATCCAGCACATACTCAGTCCAAAGCAATACAATACACTTCAATACAACCACAAACAGCAACCTGCATTCCACAAATAGCTATACAAAATTCAAAAATTCACCATTCCAAACCATATCTTAACAGCATCAGTTAACAGAATTCTAACAACCTTAACTAGTTACTAACTATACCTAACCGAGTCAGTTGCAAACTCTAATATTCTAACAATTGATAACCAAAATTCCATAACTAACTGAAACAGAATCAGTAAACAAAAAATCTGAGTTTAACTGACCTGGGGAGAACCTTCAATCGATATAAAACTCAGAACCTCCTCATCATCATTGATCCACTCTTCAAAAAGCCACTGCATCTACTTGTATCAAAGTCAACGGCAATCGGTCCCTCTATCAATTTACGCCATTCCAAATTCACATCGAACAGAGCCAAACTTTCCAAGCAATTCTGCAGTCATGAACAAAAGATCAAGCAATGGAAATAGGAGAAGAAACAGAATTTTGTGTAACAGAAATAGGCTTTCATTTACCTTGTATCCGATCTCGACCCTTCGATCACGCAACTGACTTGTTCAATTCAAAGGCTGGGATTCACTTCACCCTGTGAAAAGAAATTCAAAAACAGAACTCAAACCTCCAACTAATTTTCATAACTACCTTATAACTAACCCCACCGACATAACTAACAACCAACCCAACTAACTAACAGATCCAGTTTCAACCTATAACAACTTAACAGAATCAGTTACTAACCTAACTGTCTAACAGAGTTTCAACCGATTTGTAACAGAATCTAACTCAGAGATCACAGAAAAAGAGAAGAGTTCAAGAGAAAAGGAACTAACCTGAAACTCTATATAACAGTTTTCTCCACCATTGTTTTCATCGACCATCCTCCATCTCCCTCATTCTCTTAAACCTTCTCTACACTTTCTTCCAATCCTCACTCTCTGCAACTTCATAATTTCCACCATCTCTCACTCTCTTCATCTTCACCTCTTCACTATTTCACCTTCTTCTCCACGTTCACACATGCTTCCTCCATCACAATCACCCTTCATCTTCAATCTCTCTCTCCATATTCATCTTCAGTTTGGCATAACCTTCATCATTCACCAAGAACCATAATAGAAAAATTCAGATTTCAATCACATTCATCAACCTTCTCCAAGCATCTTCAATACCTCTTCACACTCTTCAATCACGACAAAAACTAGAATCCATAACCATCATCTTCATCCTCTCGACTCCCTCATCTTCATCCTGAGTCAATTCCTCAATCATCACTCCAAAGAAACAAAAATTCGCAGAGAAAAACTTCTTCAAATTCTTTCCATACTCCAGTCTTCAATTCACCTCTTCAATTCTCACCATCATCCTTGCCTGAGATGCATCGCAAGAACAACAAAATCTGCGCGTCAATCGTCGCGTCTTCAGTTCATAATCACGCTTTCAACATCATCTTCATCTAGTGCGAGATCACTGCTTCTCTGTGTCAATCTTCATCAGTAACCAAAGACGAGCTGAGGTAGGCATCGATTCGACACGAAGAACGGAGGCGCCTCGATCTTGAATCACGGCGGCGAAAAGAGAAAGAGCAAAGAGCCGACCGGAAGGAAACGGCGAGAGATGAGAGGTTCGAATGACGTGAGTGAGGGAACCAAACTCGGGGGTGAGAGGCGGGGCAGAGCTCAGTTCCGGCGCCACCGCTGAATTCGTCGAGAAAGAGAGGAAGCAGAACTTGAAAGGTCACACGATTCCTTACCCTAATCCCTTTTGATTCTGTGTTTATGTTAATTAAGATTGTTAGGCGGATTAAGTGATATTAATATGAATAATCAGAATTAATTTGAGATTAGGAGGAGATAATTGATGATGAATGGTAATTGATAAAAAAAACTAAAAATGGATCTTCAATTCTTTGGGCCAATGTTGAACACACCTCCCCTTTCTGGCCCGTGTCACACCGTTTTTGGCTGAATTGAAATAAAAATAACTGTTGGGCCTAGTTCAAGTTAGGGTCCGCGCCCAGGATTACTACTGCGCCGCCATTTCAATTCACACCCCCCTGATCACATTTTTTCCATATTAAATTTAGGTCTTTTATCATATAGTTTAGTATCATATTCTTAGATAATAAATGTTTGTAAAATCAATTAAAACTTGATAGATTTTAGGTTTTTTAGAGTTTAATTTGTAGTTTCTTTTAGGGTAATTCCTTCATATAAAAAACTCATAATAATAGTAGTATTTTTTAGGCTAATTTCGCACTAATGCTTGAATTTGTTTTCTCATCTCTCTTGTATCATTTCATGCTATTTTTGTAATTGTTGTGTGATTTTGTTACTTGTTCTTCGCCACATTTTAGGTCTACCTTGTTAATACCATTAGTATGTTAACATTAGACTTAGATTAGAATAACTCTAGGCTTAGAGATTAGGCTAGTCCCCCTCTTTTCATTCTTTTTCTTTTACAACATCAAAACATCTAATAAATATCAAAATAATGTCCCTTTAAAAAAATAAAAAGAAAATACTAAAAAACATTAATAAAAAAGTGAAAATCATTAAAAAGGGAATGGAAGCTTGAATCTCCCTTGCTTTAGGGAATCATTCGAGTGCTTGGATCTCCCTTGCTTTAGGGATCCATTCGGGCGTAAGTTCCCAAATTCTAAAAGACACAAACCAAAGAGTAACTCGAGTTTCCCTTGCCTTAGGGATTTCCTCGAAACACTCAAACTCTCTCTTCTCTCCTTTCTTAAGGGCATTGTTATCTCCGCTCTATTGCATCCTAGGCTGTTCCCTCATGCAAGAGCGCGAGCGTTAACTCCGCCCAACTAAAAAACACAAAAACAAACAAAAATATGTGAGCCGAACTACGGCGCTCTGATTCCTGAAAAGGATACGTAGGCATCAAGTCGCGGGGCTTGAACGAGCACATTTGTAAATAATTACTTCTTTTCCCCGTATTTCTTTTTGCATTCATTTCGCATGTAGACATAGACATAGTACACACCCTTTAGATAGAAACAAACATAGGTGGATACCATCGAGTACGATGGGCGTGAGGGGTGCTAATACCTTCCCCTTGCGTAACCGACTCCCGTACCTTGATTCTCTGGTCGCAAGACCCTGTTCCTACCTTTGTTAGGTTTTCTGATATTCCTTTCCCTTATGGGATAAATATATTGGTGGCAACTCTGTTCATTTTTCGCGAGCGTGTGACACCCAGCAAATGACTATAGAAAGGACCAGTCAGTGTACTCATAAACATATCGACCAATTCCCTGTCAGCCAAGGAGGGTTTGACTCTTCCAGCTAGATCTCTCCATTTTTGAGCATACTCCTTGAAACTTTCCTCGGGTCCCATAGACATGCTTTGTAGTTGCATGCGAGTTGGTGCGAGATCAGCATTGTATTGATATTGCTTGTAGAAAGCAGCAGCCATGTCTTCCCAAGTGCGGATATTGGCCTTCTCCAGCTGATAGTACCACTCTAGTTGAGTTCCAGACAAACCCTCTTGGAAGAAATGAATCCACAGTCTTTTGTCTTCAGTATGAGGTTGGATCTTCCTCACATATGATCTTAGATGCATCTTGGGGCAAGAAACTCCATCATACTTAGCAAAAGTTGGAGTCTTTAACTTTGGAGGAATAACGACTCCAGGAATGAGTCCTAGATCTTCAAAATCCAGTCCAGGTACCTTCTGAATTTCCATGGCTTTCATACGTTCCTCCAACAACTTGTATTTGTCATCAGGATGTTCGTTCTCATGGTAATAATCTTCTTCTTCTTCAGAAGGCTTGGCTGCATCATGGTTACTTTTTGCCTCAGTTTTGATACTAAAATCATCATCTTGCTCATCGTCGTCACTGTCTTCAGAGACTTCGGCTTCCCTTAGTTGCAAGATCGGACTTCGGAGCCTTTTCCTCAGAGTCTTCTTGCCTTTCTTCTTCTTCTTGGTAAGAAGGGATTTCAGCTCGTCTTGCCCCTTGGACAAGTTCAGGATCAAAGCTTGGAACTCAGCATCATGAGCTTGGAGATTCTTGACAGATTGTTCGAGATCCATGATGCTGAAATAAACAGCGAGGAAGGATGAGAAACCCGTCATAGGAAACCTGTTATGCGATGTTATGAATGCAAATGAAATGTTTTCAAGGATCTTTAGGAAATTTAGTTAGCAACATCGGGGAATGATTTGGTTGCATCTTTATTTGAACAACCCTGACTTTGTCTTTGAACTTCCTTCTTTGGGAATCAAGCTCACCATATCGACTGGGTCATAGCCTCTGATTCGGGATACTTCTGAATTTGAAGGTATATGGCTAGAGGAAAATAAATCCTCTTGCCCCTTGATAGGTACTGAGTCTCTGAATTGGAAGGTATGTGGCCAGAGGAAAATAAATCCCCTTGCCCCTTGATTAGGAATTCGGTCCTTGATAAGAGTACCTGAAATTGTACGCCCTAAATCCCTAAGATCCTTGAAAGGGTTAGTTAAATTATGTTATGCTCATGATGTCATGATGTCATGAATGTTATGCGAATGCAGTTCATTAGGCACATCGTGAGATAGTAAGGGCAAACAAGTCCTTTAACAAAACCTGCAAGGAAAGAAAGGTTAGTAGCAAACACAAACAAGTCACACAAGTGCCCTTAGGTTTAGAGGCTTGCATGAAGTTCGTAGGTAATTACCCTCCCAACTGAAGTTTAGTTGGTTCAACCTGTCCTATATAAAGATCGGGTTCTAGGGAGCTCATATCATTGACCTTTCTCGAAGGCGCTTATCTCAGTTCGGCAATCGAATCACCAACCGAGAAGGTCCTGAAAGTCCAGTCCATATGAGTGTATCTTCGAGTGTCAACCAACTTCAGTCGGAACCAAAGCCAGCCATCTCGCTACTTTCTAATAGGCCAAAGTCAAGTTCAACTAGGGTTCTAGGGGCAAATTAGTGCTTAATGACACCACGCAGCCAAGTGTTTCCTCGAGTCGGATCCCAAAGAACACCAGGACAAACCAATGTGTCACACTAACGATGGCCACCATATCAACCACATCAGTATACGCTGTGCAGTCTCCTTGGTCTCATGCCATTTACCTAAGGTACTCAGATCCGGGTTAGGATCTTTCACGCAAGTAAACCCAAACAGGCCCACAAATATAAAGCAAACAAATCAAACAATTTTAAAGTGAAACCTAAGCTTTAAGGTAACCCCTCTCTTAATTCGAAAGCATCCCCAGCAGAGTCGCCAGTTCTGTAATACGGTGAACTGACTTTATTCAAAATGTGTGGATAGCAAGAGTCGCCACTGACTTTTATTTTATCCAATTTAATAGAAAGGCTAAAAGAACAGAAAAAGAGCTTTTGAAAAGATTTTGAGTTCGGGGGGTAAGTTATATAAAGGGAAGGTGTAAGGCACCCTTTGCATCCATGGTTTTCCATGGGCTCTTAATTGCTTAGCTCACTTTGTTTTCAAAATGTTTGAATTGTTTGAAAAGTAGGGTGTGAATAGAAAAGATTTCGAAGAAGAACTTTAGCTTGTAAATAAGCATAGTCTTTTTGAATTTGATTTTGAAAAGAGTGGGAAAAAGATTTTGAATTTAGAGCAAGCAATTAGTAGCAACTACCCTGAGTTTTGAAATTTGTTCTTTTAGCTTTTCAGGGCGAAAGGGTCTATCCATACCATGAGAGGGCAGGAAGTCTTTCAATTGGATGTTTGAAGGGTCATCGAGAATAATCGTTCGCCATAAGACTGTCCCTTGCCATAAAGGGGGCAGGTAGTCTAAGGGAAGGATATAATAGTCATTTTATCTGTTTAGGCATCATGCGAGGATACCTTAGCAATTGCGACAATTATCCTTTATGAGGCAACCTCGAGGGAGTTTCAATAACTTTGAAGGCAACAGGCGACATTGCTTTAGGTATCCTCGGAATCGAGGGACTTGACTATTTTAAGGCAACAAAATTAAGACAACAAGACAACAGTAATAAGGCAACAAGGCAACCAGAGGGATTACCCTAAAGGTGTGTGGGTGCACAATCACGTGAATTCAGTTCGATTATTTACCTTGTAATTAGTTATCCTAATTCTGTTAAAGGTTTGCACTCCCTAAGATTACTAACCACGCAGTTTAAAATGAGCAGAAATTAAAGGCAGAAATTAAAGTTCCTAGGCTATTACAATAAACACCTACGGGGATGGGGGAAATGAACAAACGAAAAAAAAAAGAAGGATCAATAATTAGTTTTAAACATTGAATGCCTTGATCTTCCTCGAACATTCGATTGACCCTAAAAATTAAAATGAAAATAATAGGGGTGAGTGTAGGCGGAACTCTTTAACATTTGAAAGTAAATCCTAATTTACATTCTATAAGGTAAAAATAAATAATATTTAAAATAATTATTAAATAGGGACTTAGCTTTTTTATTGGCATGGCGCGTAGTCGGAAGATTTTCGATTAACCTTGAAAAAATCAAGAATGAAGAAAAGAAATAGTTAGTGCATTAACTGATCTAACCCTGACCCTAAAAGGGTTATTTAAGAAAACTTATTGTGACCCAAAAGGTTTATAAGGCTAAAATGCGTTAATGGACACCACCTACCTGAGGTGGGGTTTATAAATGAATCAGGTTAACAAACCTAAAACCTAATTATTAATTTAATTAATTAAGTATATACAAATAATAATTTTTATTGTCCAAAAATAATTATTTGATGAAATTGTGGAAAAATCGAGTTTTCGATTAAAAATAAATAAATTATAATTTTATGAAATTATTATAAAAAAAATAACATTATTTAATTAGCAAAAACAAATCTTTAGAAAAGAATAAATCAAAAGATAAAAAAAAAACAATTTTTAAATGGAATTTAAAAAAAAAAGAATAGAATTAATTAGAAAACTTAGCTCTGGCTTAGGTGTGGTGAGCTTATGGATGTCCCCCGTGGGCTTGTGTTTTTGTCCTTCAAATGCGTCTGAGTGGAGATCCAATGACAGTGATGCGAGGGTGTATCGTATCCAGCGGGGAGTGCAGCAGGGGATCTATGGACAGCACATAACAACATGTTACAAAAAAATTAGAGGGGATTATGTACGCACCTGGGGATCGAACCCCACCCCCTTAAGTCACACGCCAGTCTCCTTTGCCATCTGAGCTGTATTAAGTTATTCGTTAATGCTACGTGTTGGATAAAAGAAATATGAAGCTGTGTGGATAATGGGAAAGTCAAAAACAATAGCGCGCGTGGGTCCCAGGGGTATTGACTGGCCAATAAGTTTTGGAGAGAGGAATGCCAAATAGTTGACCGGCCAATTATGGAACGAGGAGAGGCCACGCGAGCATCATCTTCTTCCTCCCAAAACCTGCAATTTCATTGGCTACCAATTTGCTAGCATTTTGCTGCGGTTTTACTACAAACCTTCATAGCAAATTCTGGAAAAACAAAATACCTGCAAAAACACTCAAACAACGAAAACTAACAATCCAGATTTACATAAAAACATGTCCTGAGTTCGAATATGGGGATCATTTGGGCTGAAACCCCCTGGAAATACGAAAACGATTATGTTCTTGATCCATGCCCTAATTATGGTGAATCTCAATCCACGTGTTATGGCTCATGCTCAACGGTCCAGACCTTCTCTAAATCATCTTAAAAACTCAAAGCAATCATCAAATCTCATTAAATATAGCCATATGCAACAAAACAAATTTCCAGAAGCACATAAACATGATGAACATGGCATACGAATTATGGGTGCTTTCACAGGCTATAAATCACGTGAACTTACCTCATGTTACCTTAGGATGTGTTTACGGTGATTTCCGGTAAACAACCGCTAGTCTTCCAAACTATAATAAATATGATTTGGTTACTCGCAGGATCGACTAGATTGATCCTATGACATAGTCAAAAAGGTTGTTATTCATGATAGTTCGAATCATGTCTATAGTTGGCTTGTCTCGAAATAAGAAATGCTTAATCAAAGAAATAAAGATTAACAATCACCTTGTTATACACATAAATACAACATCAGCGAAAGACAAGATAAAGGTAAAATATAATACAAAAACTATAAAGTGCAAGAATCTTAAAGTGCAGAAACTTAAATGCTTCGAAACTAAATAGAATGGAAATTAAGAATGCAGGAATGTAAATGACAGGAAGTAAACGAAATGCAGTAATATCTGAAGATACTTGAATAAAGAAAGATACAAATGTATTTAAATTGATGGTGGTGTCATACATACATTTCTCAGCGAAACTCGTTCTCTTAACACTTGATACTTGAGCAATATGTGAGTGATTTGTACAAAATGAACACACGGAATCCTAATATTAAGACCCTTATTTATAATAGTTTCGACCCTAACGGTCCTACACTAATCTAATGCCATGTTACCCGCAGAAAATCCAGGGATGCCATCTGTCTTCGTGCGGTTACATAAACTACTTCGAAATTCAAAGCATCCCGCCTGAATCCTCTTTTGACGTGTGGCAAAGTAATCAGAATCAATAATACCACGAAAATACGCTAAGCTTCAGTACTTTGCATATCTCGTAAAACGTTTAAGTCCCCAAAGATAATTTTTTTCGAACTTAGCTTCAATACGAACTATCTCCATTCCAACTTAAACCAACATCCTCGAACATGGCCATCAGTAGCCATTTTTTATCCCAAAGATGGTCATCAGTAACCATCTTCCTTCGAATTTCAACCTTCGAAAGATATTCTTCCAAACGAAATCTTCAGCTAACAAATTGCCCCCAATACTGCCTGTTTCGAAAACAAGAGAAATAGGCGTTTCTTGCTATAATAAGATTTCGTTTTACTTACTTCTTAGAGTTCCAAGACTATTGACTGACGTCATAATCATTTATGACTCTGTTTCCAAAACGTCTTGTCATTTTCAAAGATGTCTTCTCATAACTTACATTCCCACGTTCTGGTCTTACTTCATGATCATTGCTCCTATATACTAGGAGTAAAGCTAATAATTATTCGACCGCCGTTGGATTAAATCAACGCCTGCCGCGTGTCTCTTGGCTTTTACCCAAAAGATTTGAAAGGGTTTCCCTTAAACCTTTAAATACTTGAACTTCCATCTTCATATAACTTTCACTTCTATCTCCTCATTCTCTTCACAAAAAAGAACATCTTCGGTTTCATTCAAACCCATTTCCCAAATCAAATTTACCCATGGCGTCTTCTTCAAATGTTCTTCAACCTGTTCTAAAACTTCAAAATCCTATGCAGACAGGGGATCAAGAACACATACCAAATCCAAATACTGCAGAGGCGCGCGCCATCTATGCTTCTCAGGTAATCATTCCTTTTGAACTTTCTGGAAAAACTCATGCCTTCATGGGTCCTTTACCAGGAGAAAATAACTCCGCTTTGAACAAATTCTTTCCTGCTTATTATAAAACTAGGCCTTTAGTTAGTAAGAATAAGATAGACGATGAAGGCCACCCAGTCTGAGCAAACCCTGATAGCCCAACAGAAACCTCAATTGAAACTCCTTTAGCCTTAGAAAAAATTAGGTTAAACTATGTAACCAATTTTGTGAAAGTCTTTAGGTCAATCCCATTAGCAAAGGATCCTGACCTGTATTATGCTTGGCTAACGAAGGTAGAAAAGCAAAAAGCGCCTTTCTGGAAACAACTAGGGATTTTCGATTTAATCCAATTATCCAAAACAGGTTTAGAATATAACCAAACCAGGTTAGTAGCGTCAGTTTACTTCTGGGATGCTTCTCACAATACTTTTCACCTTCTATGCAGGATGGTTACCCCTACCCTCTTTGATGTAGCTGCCATTACAGGGCTTCAACCAACTGGGGAAACCTTCGACCCTAATTTCATGGATACTGACACCATTAATTTTAACGAAGCAACAGTCCCCTATACTGTATTCATTCAACAATACCATAATGAAACGGATCCAAACGTTTCTGACGAAGAACACATAGCGTTTCTAGCACTTTGGCTCTCGAGGTGTGTCTTTTGCTCTAGGTCCATACAAGTAGCAAAAAGATATCTTTGCATGGCTAACCAGCTAAATGCTGGGATAAAGTTAAACCTAGGCCAGTTAATCCTAGGATTTCTTTATGAGAATCTTGGTGAGGCAACGGACCTTATTAAGAACTACAAAATAGGGTCTCTTCTTTTCGCTGGTCCTTTCTGGCTGTTGCAACTATGGCTTAATGCCACTTTCGAGGCTTACCTCCCATATAAAAATGTCGTGGATGGAGAAAGTGAAGCCATAAAGGATCGAACAGTAGAAGGAACCAGATTGGCTTACCTAACTCCAAAGGAAGAAAGTGGCAAACTTCACGAAACTTTCCTGGCATTCATGATGATGTTCGCTGAACGTCATCAATTCACTCCTTCGATGGCTCCATTCGTACAACGTATGGTGGGTCCCGAATGGTTTACTCGAGAATTTCCAGCCACTTCTCCTGATCAACAAGCTGAATCTATGACCATCTGGGAGGCTTTCCTCACCCCAAAGCTGTTATATCACCGACTTAGATCTCCAAAAAGTCATTGCTGTCTACTCTGCTATCAACCGAATCTGGTTTCGAGACAATTTGGGATGGTTCGACTCAAACCGAAGTGTTTGTATGACAAAAGGAATCACATGTGTCTACACACTTCACATCTGACAGAAGATAAATATGAATCAAAAATCTCCCGATATGTTGGCATCACCACTTTGTCTCCTATTTCCTTTGAGCCTGCTTTTTATTCTACCATAGATTTTCATCAATAGTGGACAGAATATTATTCTACGCAAATCTTCGATGCTGACAGCCTTACTGGGGAACTAACTGCAGCTTTTGCTGATGTGCAGGAGAACTTCCAGAAAGGTACTTCGACTCATATTAAAGAAATTCAAGCATTTCAAAAGTTCTTTGAAACTATCTATAGGCCTGATGACCTTAGTCGAACCGTTCGCGAGGGTGCGGTTACTTTACGCGAAAAGTTTTCTGCTAAACTGGATAAGTTGAAACTGCCCCCGTCTGTTCGACCAGAACTGCGTTATGAAGTGGCTTTCAAACTTAATCCTCCAAAATTTCCTCCACTGCCAAGTGCTGATTTTGGTGTGGCTTTAAGTCCTCCTTTTCCAGACTGGTTTGTGTGTGGAAATCCTATGAAAATTCTTCAGGAACAAACTAAAAAACGCGCTGAACGAGTGGTCCAGACTAAGCATACCTTGGATACTTTCAAAGGTCATCTTCATATAGATATTGAGCACGTTTGCGTTTTGACTCCAATGCCTGAAGGTTGGGGTTTAGATAATCCTTCGACTCATTCCCTCTTTTTCATTGAAATACTGATTTATATTTTGTTCACAGCTGTTGCTCGAAAGAGACAAATCAAGGAAGCCCCTGTACAAAAGGGTTCTGGGACTTCGAGGAATACCAGGGCGAGTGGGAGTGATTCTGTCACCACTGGCAAAAAACCTACGGTACATGGATACCTTATATTTTAGCTTGTAAAATTTAATGAATGTCACTCACTTGGTTTTAATATGCACTTCAGAGCTCGAAGCCTCCAGCGCATTCGAAACGAAAAACTCCTCCAACAGCCGACTCAGACGATGAAGATAAATCTCCTCCTCGCACCAGACAAACGATAAAGAAAAAGCAAAAAGCTGCTACCCCTTCAGCCAAAGGAAAGGGATCTGGGACTTCGAAGCTCACCTCTTCGAGTGACAAGGTGTCTTCCGAGGACTCACCCTTGAAGGCCGCTAGCACTATCCCCATTGTCGAGAGTCATAACTCCAGTCCAGACAACATTCCGACCAAGGTATTTTGGGTTTCATCATTTAATCATTTCTTTACATTCTAATTCTAATGATTAAGCCCACATTTTTACCTTGTAAATGTAGGATGATGTTGGTACCGCTACTTGTGATCTCAAAGCCTCAAGTTTACACATTGACCTTGACAAACTTCGAGGTAAATATCTGTTCTTTCGAATGACAGATGAATTTTCTGCCTTTTCGTTTTAATCGATCCTGACTATCCATCACAGGTGTTTCTCAACGCGAATCTCATGTGCTTTCTCCCGTTCTCGAAGACAATCAACCTCTTGCAACCATCATTCCGACTACGTCTGCTGAAGAAAGCCATTCAAATGATGAGTCTCCACCCACTCATCAAGATGAAACTATGGAGGAAAATCCGCAATGTTCGAATAGTGGTAACGTAGCTGGACAACCAACTGGCAGCGAAGACACTATATCTGAACAGGATGCTGCAATAGAAACTTCCAAACTGGCTACACCTGGCTCTAATGAAATTTCGAACCTTGGAACTACGGTCAGTCCTGTGACTACTTCAAAGCAAGCTCTTGCGGTGCCTAACCCTTAGAACTATAGCAACTCAAGAAGACTGATCCTGTGAGCTTCCTCAAGACTATGATGAGTATCGATAGTGCTTCGTCTCTTGGGACTTCTTCGACTGTCTTGGCAGGTACTGGTGACAAGGATGATATTACTAAACTCCTTCATCAGATAAGAGAGAGGTTCTTTGAAACCAACCTCGTCGAAGCTCTCAGCAAGGATTCCACCAAATATTATGGCCTAAACAACCTTCTGAAGAAAGTGGATTTACTTCTTGTTCCAGTGGAAATCTCAGAAGTCATTGTTTTGTTGAGTTCTCTGATTGAACAACTCCAATCCAATCTCCTTCGAAAACGGGATATTGACGGACAACTCACAGCAAAAATGACTTCTCACAGTTCTTCATGGGAAGCTGCTAACGATGCAACGAAGAGGGTTGAAACCCTTAAGCTCGAACGTTCGAAGAACCAACGAGAATATGAAGAGTGTGAGACAAATATCAAAGCCTGGAAGAAAGAAATTGAGCAACTCAAAGGGAAGATAAAGGGTGCCCAGTCTCGTCAGGTAGAACTCCAAAAAATCAATTAGATGAATTAACTGAAGTGGCGCAGTCAGGGATTCGACACTACGAGACGGCACAACAGCTAGTGCCAGAGATCGAAGAACTGAAAAGACAGCAGGCATTGATCGAACGTCATATGTCCTTATGGGAGATCCAGTACTCGAAGATAAAAGATAACCTTCCCAAAGATTTTAATTAGTTGCTTCGAACCTTGTACTCTTTTTGTGCTGCGTACTTATCTTGTTCTGTAATCAAATTTCTCCAAGAATATATATATATATATATATATATATATATATATATATATATATATATATATATAAATATATGTGCAACTTTATCTTTCAATCTCCCCACATATTTTATTTTGCAATTATCATAAGTAATATCTTAGCAATTCTCTAAAACTTGCCAAAATATACTTTTTCCACTGTCACAGTAATTTTAATAAATGTAACCACGTGACATGATTATCCTTCGCAGCCCTTTGAGCCTAGACTTGACGTTTCTACTACCCTTAGCCGTAACCATCATTGAAAGCTGACGTCACCTTTTCCAAAACGTCTATTTGAGACGTGCGTGCATCAGTTCTCATCATGATTATATTTCGACTTCCAAGGGGGGGAAACGGCGGAAGCCATAACTTCTCTTTGGAATACCAAACGCAGTCCAATCAATCATTAAAACAAACCGTTCCTCTACTGCCAACTTATTCTATATAAAGGGTTGGCATTCCACTTCTTCCTTCACACTTTCTTCAAACTCTTTGCCCCAAAACTTCGTTCCTTCTTGCATTCTCTCAAACACAGAATCAAACAAAACCTTTTCCAACTCTTCTTCTCCAAATGGCACTACCCCTAACTCATGCTAACATCAGGGCTTGCATCAAGAAAGAATTCAAACTTTCTGAAGAAGAGCTTGATGAAAACTTCATAAGTCTTAGCGCTCTCTTTGCTAACCAAGATCTTGAGTTTTACTATGAAATCCTGGAGGGATCTGTTTATCCCAATATGTTAGCGGACTTTTGGATGTTTGCGTCTCTGCGCATAGATCCAGAAGGCAGAACCACTATCGTTTCTGAGGTTCGAAGGGCCCATATCACTATCACTCCCTCCACCATCTCCAACCTTCTGAGATGCAATAACTCAGGAGAAACTTTTGATGACAATACCTTCAACATGACCACCCATCTTATGTTGAGGACTCTCATGGACAATGATCCTTTCAGCGCCAAGGTCATCAGGGTTTGGCATCAACTCCTCGTGGACAACTTTCGTCAACGAAACCATGATCAAAATAGCATCATGGTGGAGGATTTAGAGTTTATACTCTGTGCCCTCCGTGGGAAGAAAATCAATTTTCCTCTGATGATCTTCAAAGGACTTGTTGAAGCAGTTTCCATGGCTGCTACTCGACAAGGCGTAGTAACATGCCTTCCCTATGGAAGACTCTTATCTTACATGTTCCTTAAAAAAGGGATAGTGAGAAGGATGCGCAGATCTGGATCTTTGGACATGTTCGAGGCGGAAAGCTTGCCCCTGCTGTCTCTAGAGGGTTTAGATCAAAGGATCAACTAGGAGTTGGGTTGTTTTAGGCTTTATGTTTTGCATTTTGTAATCTTCAATGTTTTTTGGGAACCAACTCCTCTGTAACGCATGTACTCCTTTGGTATTAATGAAAAAATATTTTGACGTTTCTTATGTCTTCTTACTGTACTTACCATGCATGTTTGTTTGAACATACAGCCATTTTGGTGTTAGTTCCACCATTTTGGCCTACGCAACGTACTTCGAATATCTACGTTTTTGCAATAATCTTTACTTCATGCATGCTTGGTTTGTATCTTTTCAGATACTTCCCATTTACCCTTAAAATCCTACGATCTTCTGCCAATTCTTCTATTTTATAAGCGTTATTTGAAAACACTTTCAAGATTCGAAAGGGTCCCTCCCATTGTGGGGACCATTTACCAAGTGCTTGATTATTTCGATCTATAGGTAAAATAGCTTTCCAAACTAAGTCATTACTAATAAACTTTTTACCTTTAACCTTTTTATTATATGCTCTGGACACTCTTTCTTTCTGTCTTTTTATCATCTCCAATGCTCGAAGTCTGTCTTCGTCCAAATATACTAATTCATTCATCATCAATTCCCAGTAAGTGTTTGGAGGAATTTCTGCTTGCCTTTGGATTCTGACTGATTGCAAGTATATTTCGAATGGGAGTACTGCATCATGTCCAATCGTTAATTGGAAAGGCGTTGTGTTTGTAGCTTCTTTTGGCGATGTTTGACAAGCCCAAAGTGCTTGGTCCAAAGTCTTATGCCAGTTCTTGGGCTTTCTCCCTACATGTTTCTTTATGAGACCAATTATTATTTTATTTGCTGCTTCGACTTGTCCATTTGCCTGAGCATAGTAAGGTGTAGAGGTAAATAATTTGAACCCCATTTCTTTGGCGAAGTCTTGCATCTTTCGCCCCGTGAACACTGATCCTTGATCTGTGGTTATACTTTCTAGGATTCCGAATCTGTATATGATGTGTTTTTGAATAAACTCAATTACAGCCTCCTGATCCACATTCGTAAGTGGTATCGCTTCGACCCATTTTGTGAAGTAGACTATTCCTACCAAAATGTACCTTTGACCTCTAGAAGACTTGGGGTGAATTTCTCCAATTAAGTCTAATGCCCAACCTCTGAAAGGCCATGGTTTTATTATTGAACTTAACTCATTTGCAGGGGCATGTTGAATACCTGCATGCTCTTGACATTCTTGACAACCTTTTGCAAACTCTAAGCAATCTTTCAACATAGAGGGCCAATACATTCCATAACGAAATAAAAGCCATTTCATTTTGTGCCCTGCTTGGTGTGCACCACATGCACCGCTATGCACATTTGAAAGAGCCAAATATGCTTCCGCTTCGCCCAGACATTTTAATAAAACTCCTTCGGGGGTTTTCTTAAACAATTCATTTCTTATTAAGAAGTATGATAAGGCTCGATATTTTACCTTTCTATCCGTGTCTGTCGAAGGATCTTTCAAATAATTCACAATTGGACTTCTCCAGTCTGTGTCTGCCAAGGAGTCTACATTCAAAACTTCAAACTCTTGTTTGTTGGCAAAACCTAATTGTGAGTTCTCCAAGTCACTTGGGGAGAGCCTGGTAGCCATCGCCTTGCCTCTTACTTCGATCAGTTCTTCTAGTTTCTCTTTTGATACCCTGTATCCTGAAGCTAACTGTGCCAAATCATTCGCTTCTTGATTTTTCAACCTGGAAACGTGATTTAGATCCACGTACTCGAATTTTTTGAGCAGCCTATTTTCTATGACAAAATACATGATCAGATTTTCTTTGATACACTTGTATTCTTTCTTCAACTGCTTAATCACTAGTTCAGAGTCTCCTTTAATTTCGACTCTGGTTGCCCCCAATTCTAACAAAGCCTCAAGTCCAGCAATCAATGCTTCGTATTCAGCTTCGTTGTTGGAGCATAAGGGACCTTCGATCTTATACTTGAGCTTTGTTGGAATTCCATCAGGAGAAATTATTAGTATTCCAACGATAGTTCCTTCTTTATGGGTTGAACCATCGAAGTATAGCTTCCAAGGCTTTAATTCTACGTATTGTTGATGGTTTTCGACCACTGCATGGTCAACAATGAAATCCGATACGATTTGACCTTTCATTGCTTTAAGGGGTTGAAATATCAAAGAGTACTCAGTAAGGGCCAACGCCCATTTGCCAATTCGACTATGCAATATAGGCTTTGATAACATGTGTTTAATCACATCACAATGAGACGAAACATAAACATCAACTGGCTTTATATAATACTTTAGTTTGATACAAGAGAAATATAGACTAAGGCAGAGTTTTTCTATTGCACTATACCTAGTCTCTGCATCATTGAGTACTCTACTTAAGTAATAAATGGCCCTTTCGATGCCATTATCATCTTCTTGAGCTAACATGCTACCTATTGTATTATCTGACGCTAAAATATACAGGCGCATGTGTTTCTTCCCATTTGGGGGAGATAAGATTGGTGGATGAATCAAGTATTGCTTTATCTTCTTGAAAGCTTCTTGATGTTCAGCACTCCATTCGAACTTTTCTTGCTTCATTCGAAGTAGGGGAGAGAATGCTTGCGTGCGTCCACTCAAGTTGGAAATGAATCTTCTCAAGAAGTTTATCTTTCCCAGTAAAGACTGTAATTCTTTCTTCGTGGATGGGGGCTTCGTTTCCATAATAGCCTTTGTTTTATTTTGATTAATTTCTATTCACTTTTTGTGGACCATGAAACCTAAGAAATCTCCAGCCTGCACAAAGAAAGCACATTTAAGGGGGTTCATCTTCAAGCCATGTTTTCTCATTCTTTCGAACGATTGGCTCAGATGGTCAAGATGGCTGTTATCCGAAACAGATTTCACCACAATGTCATCTATGTATACTTGCATGAAAGTTTCTATAAAATCATGGAATATAGAATTCATTGCTCTTTGATAAGTTGCCCCAGCATTTTTTAGACCAAAAGGCATTACAATCCATTCATAGGTGCCTATGGCCCCTGGGCAGTGAAAAGATGTTTTAGACACATCTTCTTCTGCAATGAAGATTTGGTTATACCCAGAATATCCATCCAACATGCTTAGATACTCGAAGCCTGCGGCTGAATCCACTAACATTTCTGCCACAGGCATGGGATATTCATCTTTAGGCGTTGCTGCGTTAAGATCACGAAAATCTATACATACTCTTAATGAATCGTTCTTTTTAATAACCGGTACAATATTAGCAATCCATTCGACATACCTCGTGGTTCTGATGAACTTGCATCGTAGAAGTCTTTCGACCTCGGCTTTGATCTTCGAATGAATTTTTGGTGCAAACCTCCTAGGAGTTTGCTTGATGGGCTTTTTTCCTTCCTTTATGGGCAGCTTTAATTCGACCAAATCTCGCCCCAAACCAGGCATCTCGTCGTAGTCCCATGCAAAGCAATCTTTGTTCTCCTTCAACAACGCAATGACTTTTGCCTTCAGCGTTGGCGCCAGTTTCGCACTGATGTATGTTACCCTCTTCTGATCTCCATCTCCGAGATTTACTTCTTCGAGTGGATCTTGGGCTAACATTTTGATATTTGCCCCCATTGGGTCTTTCTCGAATCCCAAAGGCTCTTCGTCGTAGATTACGTCTAATCTTTGATTCGATTCTTCTCCTGAGATCACTTCGTCTTGACGTGGATCTTCGAGGGATTGAGGGATCATGTGTATCCCCGAATCTGTCGTTTCTTCCTTTCTTGGAACTGCATTAACCATCATGTTTGATAATTCGGCTTCAAGAGCCGTTTTTCTTTTGTTCTCGGCTATATAAGCCGAAATCTTTTTGAAGAAGGATGACTCAGACATCGACAACGTCATCATCCCAGCCTGTTGGCCGTATTGGTGGTGAATGCTCCGCTGGTGGGATATCTTCTAGACCATCCATTATCTCTCTATTCGATTGGAATCCATTAGGATGTAAAGACAAATAGTACAAAGCATTTTTGTTTGGAGTGTATATGTCTTCAGCAGCATGACAAGGTCCTATGTTCGCCAGATTCCTGTCGAAACTAGTTTTATTGACCTGATTGACTTCAGCCATGTAGTAACTTTGATCTCCTTCGATGTTCTCTACTATGCCATCTTCTCTCCAAATGGTTAGTCTTTGATGCATCGTCGAAGGCACAACCGCCACTCCATGGATCCACTCTCTTCCAAGCAAAAGATTGTAATTAGCTTTTGCTGGTATCACCATGAACATCGTTGGCCTAGTGACGGAACCCACAGTTAAATTCACTTGAATTACTCCTAAAGTTTTCCCTATCTTCCCTTCATAGTTGGACAAAACCATATTATGTGGTCTTATATCAGTATCGAACATACCAATTCTCTTCAGCATATATTGGGGCATTAGGTTCACCGCTGCTCCCCCATCTACTAACACTTTGTTAATGCCAACATTTTCAATCTTGGCTCTTATGTAGAGTGGTTTCAAATGATTCCTCATACCTTAATCAGGCCTTTCAAAGAAAGCGTTCTGCTCTTCGACTGCCCCATTGTTCAGCACATAATAACACACAGGTCTGTGTCTTGCCATCTCTTCCTCATCAGCTTCCTCACAATCTTCAACTTCAGTTTCTTGGTTAAACTCATGAGGGAGTACTGACACAACATTGCAATTGAGATTTATAGACGATACTCCGTCTGAGTCGAAGTCATTCGTCAGCCTATCGTCTTCCTTCCAAGGGCTGAAATGCATCTTTTCTTCTTCTTTCTCATTTTCAGAATCGAACAACTTACGCTCCACTGGAGGTTTACTTATCCTTGGCCCCTGCATTGGGATCTGATTGCTACTTGATTCTCCAGTCTCCCTTGGTTTGTATTCCCTTTGGGCTTTCTTCATCCTCTAGTGCCTTCTCCATTAGGATCTGGACATAGGATTTTTGCCTTTGTAGTTTTCTAACATGTACATCTCTCGATTGGAAGTCTGGAATTGCTTCCTATATGCCATTGCGATTCTTCCTCCTTGGTCCCAACTTCGCCATTTATTGGTTCTGGTACCAGCTTGCATCCATCTGTCCCTAGGTATGTCTGCAGGAACTTTGAATGTGACCCTTCGAGCTCTAGGGTGTGGGCTGTCAAGCCTCCTTGATGTGGTCCGGTTGTCGAACCCATACAAGTTAGGACGAAGTCCCTGAGTCTCCCGACCCATATAAAGACACACCCTTTCGAATGATCCTGCTAGCAGTTCGTCATAGACTGCACCACATCTAGGGCACAATGCAACTTCAGAGTTGTCGTTGTGACACCTGACCAAGAAACCAACCAAGCTTTCTTCAGACCTTGGGTATACTTTCAGCAACAAGTTTCCTCCTCTCCAAGGTTGCTCCATTCTTTCTCGCAGGGCCCTCTCGAAATTGGCTTGAACCCTTCGATTTGTCATAACTGAACATCTTGGGCACATCAGCCTTTTTCCACCATTTTTCACATGGCAATCCCAGA
This sequence comes from Vicia villosa, assembly GCF_029867415.1. Classification (NCBI taxonomy): domain Eukaryota; kingdom Viridiplantae; phylum Streptophyta; class Magnoliopsida; order Fabales; family Fabaceae; genus Vicia; species Vicia villosa. Next base: position 20,504,437 of record NC_081184.1, on the reverse strand, counting down.
GATAATCCTTCAGACTGTTTCCCCTTGGCGGGATTTCAATGTTTCCTTTCTCCCTTATCAGCCATTTTTCTAGTTCTTCTATTTCAGATAAAGGGCGTCTAACATTGACCATGTTAACACCTGCCGGAGGAACCTCAGAAATTCGTATCTTCTGAAGCTTTACTGTGAGGTCTTCAGTGGCCTCACTTGTTTTTCCTTTCAGATCTTCAGTCATTTCAGCATCAAAGGATCCTTCAACATCAGTATTGGAGATCGAATTGGCATTTAGGCTTTCAGTAGCCTGCTTTCCACCTGCAATTATCTCCGATTCAGCAGCATCAACTTCAGATACTTCCACCATGTTGACGTCAAGTGGTTCACACAAGTTAGTGTCAGCCACATTCAAAGGGTCTGTGTCGACCTTCATAGGGTTCTTGTTTTTGTCAGCGAATTTCAGACGTCCATCCTTGATAGCATTCTGAATTAGATCCCTGAAAAGAAAACATTGTGAAGTTTTATGGCCTAAAAAACCGTGATACTTACAAAAACCTCGTTTCTTCCGTTGTTCCAACGGAGGAATTTTTGAGTTGGGAGGTACTATCATTTGGCCATCTTTTACTAATAAGTCAAATATTTCGTCACATTTAGTGACGTCAAATGTATAAATTTTCTTAGGAAATCTATCGCTTTTGTCATTCTCTACTGGATTCTTTCCATTAGAAGGGGTAAGCAATTTGCAAGAATAAGGTGGTGCTTCTTTTAACTCAGGAAGATCTATTTCGACCTCTTCCATGTCGCATGAATCTTCGAAAGGTTCGCCATCACCGTCGTCTGCTTCGACGTATGCTACTCTGTCCTTCTTATAACTCTTACTTGCTCTGGCCTTTTCTGCTTTTAACCATTCGACCTGTTGAACCCTGTCTGCCAACTGGGCCATATCTCTCAGGTATTGAGTATCCAGTTTCTTTCGAATTGAATAATCTAGGCCACCTGCAGCCATTTCAACTAATTCATGTTTTGGGACACTCGTGAAGCATCTTGATTTCAATAAACGGAACCTGTTCAAGTAATCATCTATAGACTCCGTGATCTTCCTCTTGATGCTAGCCAATTCTTTCAAACTCATCTTGGTTTGACCCATGTAAAATTGTTCATGGAATAATCTCTTCAAGTGAGCCCATGCATCTATGGAATTTGGGGGTAACGTAGTGAACCAAACAAAAGCATTTTTTGTCAGCGAACTAGGGAAGTATTTAATCTTTAAGTCTTCGTTCCCTGCTAGATCCCCTGCTTCCGTCAGATATCTGGCTATGTGCTCCACGGTAGACTCATTGGTGTCCCCTGAAAATTTAGTAAATTTTGGTACTTTGGTACCCCTTGGCAATTCCATTTGCATAATATATTTTGCTATTGGGGATGTATAGTTTGGGCGTCGAAGCCCAGTATTCAGACCATTGTTAGCCATTATTCTCTCTATCATGGCAGAGAGATTGTTTTCTGTTGCCAGATTGTCTCTCCTAACCCTATGCACCACTTCATCAGGTTGTTCGTTTCTTCTTACCACCACTAAATTAGGTTGTGGCTGGGTAACTGCTTGTTGGCCAACGTTAGTCGTTTGACTTCGAGCTTCTAAGTCTATCACTTGGTTTTGTTCGACTCGATTTTGTTCGACTGATGTTGGCCTAGGTGGTGGTACTGGGGGTCTAACTTGTTCTAGAATGGGTTGCCCCTCCTGATAAGTTGATTGGTTGTTCCTTCGTCTATTTTGTGGAACTCCTAGAAAATCTGCCATTCGATTCATTTGAGATGATATTTTTTGGAAGGTTTCCGCATTATCGTGGTTAGTCCTAGCAATGTTTGTTGCTAACGCATTCAAAATGGACCCCAATTCTTTAGCAAAATTTACTAACATATCATGGTTACTTACATCCATTTCTTGTCGAAATGCTGCTTGACTATTTGTGGTAAAAGGGGGTACTTGGGCAGAGAAAGCCGTATTCTGCCCGCTTCGACCTATCGAACCAACATTAGGCGAAAACGCTTTAGGTTAGTTGTAGTGTATGTAGGCCCCGCTCCTCCTAATCCTGTCAAGTATGAAGGTGGCATTCCGTATTGGAAATGGGATCTCCACATCTCTGAGGCAGGTGGTGGTCTTGGGGTAAACATCTGATTTGTGGTATTAGTTGCGAAATGCGGTATCTCGCTTGTACCTGTTAATGAAGGGATAGCAGTCGAACTCGAAACTGGGAGCGTTCCTGTCGTCCCTGTAGTATTTTCAGGTATCTCCTGGGAATTACCTATAGGATCAGATTCCGTCGAAACCGGTATAGCCTAGGTTTCTGGAGCAGAAGTCGAAACACGTGAAGAACTTGTCGCTACTGTTCCTGACCCTTGTGGGGGATCCTGATACCCCCTGCACTAGCCACATTGACCATTTTCTTGTTGTACCTTCGTTTAGGAATCGGTTGTGCTGGTTAATTTACCATTCCTAAGGTTCATACAAGGTCTTGATATTTTCTAGACAAAACAAATCAATCAATTAATAACAATCTATTTGACACTGTCCCACTGGGCGTGCCAATTTGTTTACGGTGATTTCCGGTAAACAACCGCTAGTCTTCCAAACTATAATAAATATGATTTGGTTACTCGCAGGATCGACTAGATTGATCCTAGGACATAGTCAAAAAGGTTGTTATTCATGATAGTTCGAATCATGTCTATGGTTGGCTTGTCTCGAAATAAGAAATGCTTAATCAAAGAAATAAAGATTAACAATCACCTTGTTATACACGTAAATACAACATCAGCGAAAGACAAGATAAAGGTAAAATATAAGACAAAAACTGTAAAGTGCAAGAATCTTAAAGTGCAGAAACTTAAATGCTTCGAAACTAAATAGAATGGAAATAAAGAATGCAGGAATGTAAATGACAGGACGTAAACGAAATGCAGTAATATCTGAAGATACTTGAATAAAGAAAGATACAAATGTATTTAAATTGATGGTGGTGTCATACGTACATTTCTCAGCGAAACTCGTTCTCTTAACACTTGATATTTGAGCAATATGTGAGTGATTTGTACAAAATGAACACACGGAATCCTAATATTAAGACCCTTATTTATACTAGTTTCGACCCTAACGGTCCTACACTAGTCTAATGCCATGTTACCCGCAGAAAATCCAGGGATGCCATCTGTCTTCGTGCGGTTACATAAACTACTTCGAAATTCAAATCATCCCGCCTGAATCCTCTTTTGACGCGTGGCAAAGTAATCAGAATCAATAATACCACGAAAATACGCTAAGTTTTAGTACTTTGCATATCTCGTAAAACGTTTAAGTCCCCAAAGATAATTCTTTTCGAACTTAGCTTCAATACGAACTATCTCCATTCCAACTTAAACCAACATTCTCGAACATGGCCATCAGTAGCCATTTTTGATCCCAAAGATGGTCATCAGTAACCATATTCCTTCGAATTTCAACCTTCGAAAGATATTCTTCCAAATGAAATCTTCAGCTAACAGGATGCGAATGGAAGGGTTTGTTAGCTTTGAAAGTGGCTGCTTTTCGAAAACAACGTGAGCCCTAGTTTTGAAATTTTTTTAAGAGTTTGAGGGATCTTGGAGGCTGCCTCAAGTCAGATTTTTCGTCCTTTTAGGGTTTGCATGTGTCAAGTATATATAGATGAGAGGTTGCTTAAGAAAAAAGCACATCAAAAAATCTTGTATTGATCACAAAATATTTGTTTGAATTTTTAAATCAAAACTTCCAAAATTTGATTTTTCTTGCACCTCAAGCCATGTGAACGAAATTTGGATGATTGGACGAGGATATTTGATTGATATTTGACTTGGAATCAAAGCAAAATCATATCTTCCATTTAATTTACTATTTTATATAATTAAATTATGATTTAAATGAATAAAAACCATAAAATAATCAATAAAAATAATTAAAAAAATAGAAAGATACTTTTTGGGACGTGCATGGGCTTAAGATAAAGATTATATGGAGAGAATGCAAGCCCATTTGGAAATATTTGGATTTTTGGGCTTTTTCTCCTCATGCATACTCTTAAAAATAGGTGAACTTGTGCACCTTTCCATTTCCTCATACTTCAACATTTTTTCAAGTTCTTGGACTTTTTAGAAACTTTGAATAGTCCTCTAATCAATGTCTTTGGTCCCATGTCAAAATAACTTTCTATGCTCCTTGTATGCTCTTTTGAAAAAGATGACTTTTGGTTGACTTTCAAAAGGACCTATAATGTTTTGAGTCATATCTCTCAAATGAAGCATTTTTAGGCTTGGCATGTGAGAGACAAAGTTGTAGAGAATTCATTTTCCTTCAAATTGAGCTTTGAGTGGGAAATTTCTGATGCTCCATACAGGAGTTATGGCTGGTCAAAGTTCAGTTGACTTTTTCCTATGAAACCCTAATTTAGAAACTTTTGAATTTGTTGATTTTTGATCTTTTCTTGATGAACCATGAGCAATCCTTGATCAAATGGTGAATGATACTTTAAAATAAGGTTGTTGACAAAAAAATCAGGAGTTTTGACCGTGGTTTGACTATAGTTTGACTTTTAGGTCAAACTAGTCGACTGTTGACTATTTGAGCTTTTGTCTAGGCAATCTTGTGAATCAGAGTTTGAATCTTGGAACGAGGACCCTTTTGAGCATATGAGAGGCCATGGAGTCCACTTGAGGTATCAGAAGTTGATTTCTCTTTGAGAAGATCAAAACCCTAGTTCAAAGGCATTCGTTTAGGAGGTAGGTAGCTTTGAGCAATTGGAGATCTTTGAGCATTTGAAAGTCAGATGGACTGAAATATGATTAAATATGATGGGCAAATTTTGGGGTATGACAGGATGAATCAGATTCCTCTGATCAAAAGTCAGACTCTGAAGATGAGCAAGCAAATATAGCATTCATGGCAACTGTAGATGGTGAAGAAGAATCTGCCTCTGACTCTGACTCTGAAGATGTATTTTCTGAACTATCTAGAGAAGAGTTTGTTTCTAATCTCTCAGAACTTCTGGAAATCAAAAGTAAACTTAGTATCAAATACAAAATTCTCAAAAAGACCTTTGCATCTGAAACTACGAAACTTGAGATAGAAAACTTTGGACTTAAAGAAAAAGTTTTAAAACTAACAAAAGATGCTGAAAGTCTAAAAACATCTTCTAGTCCAGATGCTTCTATTCCAAGCACGAACAATATTCTTAAAGAATATGACTTGAGTTTCAAAAAGTTCCTATCTAGAAGTATAGGTAGAAGCCAGATGGCATCTATGATATATGGAGTTAGTGGAAACAAGAGAATAGGTATAGGATATGAGGGAGATATCCCATATAAACTGGAACCTGTTGACAAGATGGTTATTGAATATAAACCTCTGTATAAACAATTCTAGTATGGTCATTCACATGATATTAAATACACATCACATCCTAAGAATTTCCATGTCACACACACTAGGAAATATCATGCTGTTCATTCTGATACTCCCCATGCTAAATCTCAGTTCAATCAGAACATGAGAAAAACTAACCTCAAAGGACCCAAAAGAATGTGGGTACCTAAGGATAAAATTATCCATGTTGTAGATCTCCTTAACAGCACAAAAGACAAACATGTCATGGTACCTGGACTATGGATGCTCACGACACATGACGGGAAAAAGGTCTATGTTCCAAAGTCTGGAAGTTAAATCTGGAGGAGACGTAAAGTTTGGAGGGAACCATAAGGGCAAGATAATAGGCTCTGGAACCATTGGTATTGGTAGCTCTCCCTCTTTAACTAATGTTCTGCTAGTAGATGGATTAGCTCATAAATTATTGTCCATAAGTCAATTAAGTGACAATGGTTATGACATAATCTTTAATCAAAAGTCTTGTAGAGTTGTTAATCAAAAGTATGGATCAATCCTATTTACAGGCAAAAGAAAGAACAACATTTATAAGAATGATCTTTCAGATCTTAAAAACCAGTAGGTTACTTGCCTTCTTTCTGTTAACGAAGAGCAGTGGGTCTGGCACAGAAGATTAGGTCATGTTAGCATGAGAAAAATTTCTCAGATTAACAAACTCAATCTGGTCAGAGGACTCCCTAATCTGAAATATAAATCAGATGCTCTTTGTTAAGTATGTCAGAAAGGGAAGTTTTCAAAATCTGCTTTTAAGTCTAAAAATGTTGTTTCTTCTTCAAGGCCTTTAGAACTTCTGCATATTAATCTGTTTGGTCCAGTCAAAATAGCATCAATTAGAGGCAAGAAATATGGATTGATCATTGTAGATGATTACAGCATATGGACATGGGTAAAGTTCTTAAAACACAAGGATGAGTCACATTCTGTGTTCTTTGATTTCTACAAACAGATTCAATCTAAAAAGGAATGTAAAATCATAAAAGTCGGAAGTGATCATGATGGTGAATTTGAGAACAGATTCTTTGAAATTTATATCAAAGAAAATGGTATTGCCCATGATTTCTCTTGTGCTAGAACTCCACAACAAAATGGAGTTGTAGAACGAAAGAATAGGACTCTCCAAGAAATGGCCAAAACCATGATCAATGAGACTAATATGGCTAAGCATTTCTGGGCAGAAGCAATTAACACAGCATGTTATATTCATAATAGAATCTCCATAAGACCTATTCTAAATAAGACTCCTTATGAATTGTGGAAGAACAGAAAACCCAACATTTCATATTTCCATCCTTTTGGATGTATTTGTTATATTCTGAATACTAAGGATCATCTGAACAAGTTTGATTCCAAAGCTCAGAAGTGTTTTCTACTTGGATATTCTGAACGCTCTAAGGGCTACAGAGTATACAATACTGAAACTCTGATAGTTGAGGAATCAATTCATGTCAGATTTGATGATAATCTTGCCATTGAAAAACCAAAGCAGAATGAGAATTTTGCAGATATAGACAACTCTGCTGGACCAGTAGGGCTTTCATCTTCAACCGCCACAGACTGAAATCGTTCACTCCGGTGAACTTTTCAATCTCATAATTTATTGAAGGCATCTTCTTCACGCTCACCGCACCAATTTATTGTAAAAAAACAATGTCGGAATCACAAAGTATAATATGTTTATTTTGGCAAGAAACCCACAAGGGTAAGAAAATGTATGAGAGCACTAAGAACGCTAAGGAATTGGTTATAACTGCTATTCTTTATTTTCTCTTTCAATCAAGATTACAAGTGTTACAAGAATAACAAATAACCCTTTCACCCTAAATTAGGATTTGAAGTATGCAATGATGAGAGACTAGTATGCTATTTATAATAAACCTAACATACTAAACTAATGGGCTTTTTCACAAATATCCATTCACTACAACAAATTTGTCTTTTAGCAGCGCATCTACGAAAGCGCTTTTGGGAAAAGAGCTGTTATAGGTTGCGCTAAAAACAAAAGTAAAAACAAGGGAAAAAAGCGTTGGTAAAGGGGGGGGGGGTACGAGAGCGCTTCTTGAAAGCGCTATGAAAGGGGGGTATGAGAGCGCTTTGTTAAAAGCGCTGGTAAAGGGGGGGATACGAGAGCGCTTTTTAAAAGCGCTGGTAAAGGGGGGTTACGAGAGCGCTTTGTTAAAAGCGCTGGTAAAGGGGGGGGGGGGTACGAGAGCGCTTTTTGAAAGCGCTGGTATAGCTAATTTTATAATTAAATTTTATTTCTCATTTGAATCTCATTACTAGTACTCTCTCTCATTTTATTTCTCAAATCAACTCTCTCTCCTCTCTTAATCTCTCACCAAACTTCTTATGAACAAACGACAGTGCTCACGGCGGCGCCGCCGTGTAGGTTCTAGAATTAGGATTTTTTACACAATGCGTTCGTCTAGTCCTTCTCAACACGAATCCGAAGGTAGTTTCTGTAAAACAACCACTGAAAAGCGCATATCTACAAAGAAATATTCGAAAACCTAAGCTCAAAAGGTGATCCATTATTTTGTGATTAACTGATTATTTACTACGTTTGTTCATGTTTTACAGAGATTGAAGCAGATTTGAGAAAGGGGCTAAAAACCCTAGATTCAAAATTGATGCAATATGGTGATGTCAAGACAAGAAAATGGAGAAAGTAAGAGAGAAAGAAAGAGAGATTGGAGAACGGCCTCAATTTGTTTTACCCTCGGGTGAGATCTTTCCGATCTGGTTCTTTGCTCTTCGTCTCCTTTTGCTCTCTCTGTCTTTCTTCCTTGTCTTTGAATGTATATGAGGTTATCCCTTTTTTATTCTGAAGGATTTTCGTAAAAGGGAAAATGATGATTTTTTTGATTAGGGTTTGCTTGCCGCTGCTGCGTTTTTTCGTGAACAATGGTTCTCTCCTTGATAATTGTGCTAATGATTAGTTAAATACTGATGTAAGCTAGGGTTTTCTTGTATTGGACTGAGATTGCCTTTCTGAAAACAGGCCTAACTTGCCTCTTCTTATAACTCGTATTGGGCTTTTTGTTTATTGATTTTGTTTGCTCTTGATGGATAATCTTTACAGCAGTGAAAATGTTGTTTATTTTGGCTGAAATGAATTACTTTTGTCCCTTTTTACCACTGAGTTATTGTGATATTCTTCTGAATTCTTTGTAGTAACTCTTTTTTTTGTGAATTGCAATTTTACCCTTTCACTGTGAACCAAATGAACTTTGTGAATTTTAGTGAAAGAAATAATTTGGCATGTGATTGTTGTATGAGTTTTGTAAATAGAAATTATATGAGGCCCATTCCCTTAGGCTTGAATTCAATGAAGCACAATTACTTAAACTGATTCCTTTTTGAAAATCCTAATGATGAGTTGTGAAAAGTCTCTTGAGAACCTCTTGTTTTTATTCAAATGCTTGCTAATTGTTTGCTAATAGATGTAACTTCGGCCAAATAGTTGCAATGGAGAATCAATTGGAACTAAACAACTGAGGTCAACCACCAGATATGTAGCGGTCACTGCTTCTATTTTGTAAGTCCGAAAACACAACATTTTATGATTATATTAGTGTTTTTTAATACTGATGATTTCGAAAACACAACATTTTATGATTATATTAGTGTCACATGATATTACGAATTTTATCATGCCATTTTCCAGAATTTCTGTAATTCCATCTTCTCCCATTGTATTGAAGTTGTTGTGAAATTTTGCTGCAGATTGTTGTTATGTTTGCTGTTGTAAGGTTGTTGCTGAATTTTTGTGATGAATTGTTCATAATTCAGGTTTGAACACAAGAACCTCATTGCCAAGATCATGGATGCTTGCCCTCTGTCTCTAAGAGTCTCGGCTAGAGCTGGAAAGGACTATGAATTGCAGCAGCAGCATTTTTTTGAATCTGCAGGGCTGGCCAGAGCTTCTACTTCCTCTCTAAATCAGTGCCTCTATTGTAGTGCTTAGTGTTGTAGTCTTTGTTGTTGTAGTTGCTTGTTATTTATAGGATTTAGAAATAGGTGGAGAGCTGAATCTATAGGTGGAGAGATGAACCAATGTGGTATTATCTAAAATAAAGGATGGATACTTATTTGGTTGTAATTTAGGGAGTAAGATTGAGTATTATGTAGTTTTTCTTTTACAAAGAACCGAAGATTGATATTTATTATTTGTCCAAGTTTGGGGTATTGGTTTTAGAACATTCATGTATTTTATTGATATATTAATTATTTGCATTCTCAAGTAAAGAAAAATAATGAAAGTTTGAGTATTCTTTTTTTACATATTTATAATATATAGCGGAGGTCAAAAACCCCCACAAATTGGCTAAAAAACCCCCGTAAATCAGCTGCATTTTTTGTAGTGAAAGTAGGCCTAAGAAAGCGCTTTTCTGGAAAAAGTGCTGCTATAAGGGGGTGCTACAAGAGCGCTTTTCTGAAAAAAGCGCTGCTATAGGGGAGGCTACGAGAGCGCTTTTGGCGTACCCAAAAGCGTTGTCTTTACCTACGACAGCGCTTTTAAGCGCTCTAATAGCCCAAAAAAAGCGCTGTAAAAGCTACTGTTTGGCATAGTGATTACAAGCCAATTTAGGGTACAAGTTAACTTAAATAATTGGACATAACAAACAGGCCCAATTCGAAATACTAACAACCCTAGCATTTTGACCCCCACATACTAGAAGACACTTCGACTACAGTATGTAGGTCTTCCACACCAACATGTGAGCAACCTTCAACTGCATGCTAACCTCTGTCGAACCCGAAGCTACTCTTCGACCCTTATTTGGTTAGGGAGTCTGCACGGATTTGACAAATTTAAATACAGTTATTTCCATTAGTGTCACGGCCACAACACGAACGATTGCATCCAACTAAAGGAATGAAGACATGCTCCCTTACAAAACCAGACCTAGAGAACAATTCACGAAGATCCAACTCTTGAACTTTATAACCGAAGTTCGTAAAGAAAATTGACGCCAACTAATTAACATAGTTTGGCCGAACAAAGCTCGACAACCTATTACGAGCATCCATGCAAGACGTTTATTAAACCAGCCGAAATTTTGCGTGACGGCAACCCAAACTTCTAGTCAACCAAAGAAACCTCTAGTCAACCAAAGAACCAACCAATGCAAAATATCTCCTAGCAAAGATAAGTTTAAATGTATAATTTTTTTAATGATTTAAGTTTAAAATTGTTTAATGGAAATGAAATATTTGAATGAAATAAAAGGATATTAAATTATAACGTGTTGATCACAATTCCTTATAGAATGTGGGATTAAGTGGAGCTGCTTTATTTATATTTAAATTAACAAGGTAACAAAGAGGATTGTTATATTTTACAAAGAAGAGAATACAACCAAATGATAAACATGTAATATATCCTAAAATACAATTTAGCAAAGTATCACATTTTCTTTCTGGCAAAGAGAACCTGCTTGAATATATATTATGTTATCTACCATCAGATTTCTACCATATATATTGAAAATATTTAACACAATAGAATCCAGTTTATGCACCCTAAAAAATATTTCTACCATTTATTTTAGGAGAGTGGAATATATATGCACCTTAAAATCTGCATAATATTTAGAAGTCAACTAGATTAGCACAATCCAGCTAATAACATTGCATATAATCAGAATTTAATATCAAAACATCATATAGGTATGGATGTCCATAATGTTCACTGCTATATCTTATCAAAGAGAAAAAAATGTTCACTGTCCTAATCAAACAGGAACGTGCCCTAAACATCCCAAAAAATAATACAAAATACATAATTTGTTCATGTATAAATATTTAACACATTTCATCAACCAAGTACAGATAAATTTTTTCTCTTATTCATACCTTGAGAGTTCTACAAATTAACATTAACATGGCTGATATTAAACTTAGAATCTGTTTATTGATATGTCTTATGAACATAATCTCAGCATCAAGTGTAATTCCTTCAGCAATTACTCACGTGTCTTCATTCATACCTGATCTTTCAAGTCAGCTGAGCACAACTTTTTATGTTACTAAGTGTCCTGGTGCTCTCCAAATCATTAGGGAAGAAATAACCAGAGCGGTGTTGAATGATCGTCGATTAGGCGCATCCTTGCTCCGTCTTCATTTTCATGACTGCTTTGTTCAGGTAATTCTACATATTTTTTTAAAAATTGTTTTTTACACCTGTTTTTGTGAAAACAGTTCTAATTTTGTTGCTTAATTTTTGAAGGGGTGTGATGCATCAATATTGTTGAAGGACACACCAAATTTCAAGGGAGAACAAAACGCCCGTCCCAATGCTAATTCTTTGAGGGGTTACGAAATCATAGACAAAGTAAAAGCTATATTGGAGACGCGGTGCCCTAATGTTGTTTCATGTGCAGATATCTTAGCTGTTGCAGCAAGAGATTCCGTTGTCGCCGTAAGTATTTTTTGGAAAGTTTATGCATATATTTGTTGTTATTAACTGTATATTGATGGATGAAAAATATATATCTATTTAGCTTGGTGGACCTATTTGGCCGGTTCGTGTAGGAAGAAAAGATTCAACAACTGCGAATTTTAATGCTGCAAATTCAGATTTACCCTCTCCCTTTCTTGACCTTAAGGGCCTTATTGATGCTTTCAAGAAAAAGGGTTTCTCAGCTGAGGAAATGGTTGCTTTATCAGGTTCTCACACAATAGGCCAAGCAAAATGCGCACTCATCCGACCAAGGATTTACAACGAAAACAATGTTCAATCTCAATACAGAAGTTCATTGCAAAAAACATGTCCAAAAAGTGGTGGTGACAACAACTTATCTCCTTTAGATGCCACAACTCCAAACTTTTTTGACAATGCTTATTACCAAAATCTATTGAACCAAAAGGGTCTTCTGCATTCTGATCAACAACTCTATAAGGGTGGTTTTGGTCCCCTTGATTACAAAGTGTCAGCTTACGCCAGTAATCCATTACTCTTCAGATTAGATTTCGCTAACGCGATGGTTAAGATGGGAAATCTCAGTCCTTTAACAGGAAACCAGGGCCAGATCAGAAAATATTGCAGCATGGTGAATAAAGTTTATTGAGTTTGGCTCTCTCGTACTATCAAAATCCTTGTTGACAACAGTTTTTTGTTTGCAAGTTTTCATTCAGTACCAATTCTTTTATCAAATTTTCAAAAAAAGCTCAACTTGAGGACTCTCTAAGATGTAAACCATCTTAGTAATTCTCTTGTCTATGCATGCTTTCGAGTTCTTATTCTTAAGTATTATGTTTTGGCCATGCTTTCGAGTTCTCTTTGTATGTTTTGGGTATTTTTTGCTTGATGAATCTTCTTTGTATTGTTATTTTTGTTGACCCTTTGGGCACTTAAGAGTTATGGCATTTTATATTGTATTCAATTGGTATCGTACCTTACGGTTTCAGTTCAATTCTTGATTTTCTTCTAGTTTTTTAAAGGCAGAAGATACTTTAGTATCATAACTTAACTAGATCCATGATCACATTTAGATAATAATGAAGTTATCCCAAACACAAGGTTAATAAGGACTTACTACTGCCAACTACTAAATACAATGGTAATCATCATTATCATAGCTACAAGGAGCAGAAAATAATTAGTGATACTCCATCCTGTATATATTTATCTTCCTTAGTGACTACTGATCTGATGTAAACGTGAAGTAACTGATATCAAACTTGATTGTCGTGGTGAGATAGTGAGTTTCAGTATCTAGCTCGGATGATGTTCTATCTAGCGTCATAGGGTCGTATTTGCAAATACTTTGACGTTCAAATAAAGTCACCGACAGTGTGAACCAGAAAGGAATGTTTTAAATTTTAAAGAGTGTGTACTTTGATTTTAGAGTATTATTTGTTATGTTATATGAAGGTCCTTATTCAATCACTCACCATAATTAAGTGTTCGCGTATGGCATGACTTATGGAACTATACTCATGTTGTTAATATCACTACTATAAATAATACATTTTATGATAACGATTTCGCCTCACGTAACGAAAAAACGGTTGTATAATTTTTGGACGTGCCATGTTTTTTTCTTAAAAATATTTATAATCTATTATGTTGGTTTTCGTTAAAAATTGAGAGGATAAATTAATTTAGGGTACATGCTTTGAACTCCACCAACTTCGGGATCATACTTACCCTTGAAAGTAGGAGGATTTTTCCTCTGAAAAGTCGCCAAACTACGAGATCCAACATTCTCATCAACGTGCGGTTGATGCTGTAGAGCTTCAGCCGTAGCTTCCAGTGCAACAGCAATAGCATCATCATTCCTTCCAGTCATCTCAAACTTCTCACAACAGCGCAAACAACAGTTAATCTAATTTGACAATACTCGATCGTCAATAACACACTGACTCGATAACTTAGTCAGACAGATCGATATGCTCTGATACCACTAATGTAATACCCCAATTTACCCCATCGAATAATAAATAAAATCAGAGTATAATACTATTGATAGTAAATATGGGCTGTCAGATTTTCATCACAAACATCAAAATCAGTCGTAACTAAAATTGATACATAATACTATTAACTCGGATGAACCGAACATGACATAATTAATCTTCAAAAACAACTTTCAATTAAGAAGCGGAATTCAACATAGTTCAATCTTAGAAACGTCATAACATCTTAATCCAACATAATCAGCATCAAGCTTGTAACAAAATATTTCAACAAACAATTTAAAATCTAACAGCAAAATAAATAGAAAAACGTTTGGCGTTCATCCCCCAAGTGTTACGTATCAGAGCGACGAAACTAACTCAACTACTGAAGGTATTTAGCCTTCAGTCCTGACTACCTACACGTTACCAACATAGGGGTAACATTCAAACAGAAGGGGTGAGATATTGTACAATATAAAGGAATGCATGATAAATAATATAAGAGATATAGATCATACATAATTTCACTACTTCATACAACATTAACATTGTTTATTCACCCCACAATACATCATTCATTAAAATCCATTCACCATTTATACCGTTATCATGAAAATGCAATGCAATTGACACTGTGCAAATGCATGTGGTACCAACAAGGCATAATCCCCCTTCGCAAATTGCCAATTATTAGAGGCATCATTAAGGCATAAGCCTTCTTCGCAGTTTTGCCAATCCAGGCCAACGTGGTTTCCAATCCAGACCATCGTAAAGATGCAATGTATGCGACTCGATAATGCGACATCATAAAATGCAACAAAAACAACACATCAACGAGGCATAACCTCCTTCTCAGTCGCCAATAATTAGTGGCAGCAACAAAAACATCATCATCATAATAATATTCTACAATCTATGCTCTCATTGTTTTGGTAACAACATCACACAACAACGTTCATACTTCGTATCGTCACAAAATACCGGAAAATATGAATTCAAAAATATTTTCTAAAGGTTCTCAAATTAATTTTATTGGATGGGAAATAATTTTAGCTTTTCGGGAGTTCAAACAGCGTGTCAAACGGACACCCGAATCAAAAGTTATGGCTTTTTGAAAGTTTTTAAAAAAACATTTTTTAACTCAGTGGAACCGGATTCCTCTATTTGGGAAATCGGTTCCTCTAACTCTCTGTTTCTGGGAACCCGGTTCCTTTATTAGGGGAACCGGTTCCGCTGTTCAAAATTGAGTTTTTGCGCTTCTGTTATATTGGAATCTCGGTTCCCCTATTTGGGAACCCAGTTCCCCTTGTAGCAGAACCAAAAATCTACTATTTTTCCTGTTCTAAACTTTTGCCCCTGAAAACCCCAAAAGTCCATCTTTTTCATACCAGAAAATCATTATAAAGCACAATTTTTCAAGTCTAACATCGGCATCATGTAATTGTTCATATCCAAACATCAATCCCATCAATTGCATAGAAATTACATACCATTCACAACATCGTAAACACATCAAATTTTAACTTCTCATAAAAGCATGGATATAAAATTATGAAGCCTAATCTCTACCATACCCATCATCATACGAACCCTTAGAGAGTAAGAACCCCACCCTTACCTTGGATTGAAGGTTGCTCTAAGCTTCCAATGGGATTGCCCTAGTTCTCTGCACTTCTCTCTTTCTACGTTCTCCCAAATTTTCAGAATTCTAATCCCTTTTCTAATTCTCCTTATTTTATTCTTTTCACTAATTTCCCACTTCTACTAATGGGCTTAACCTCACACCTTCACTATTACTACTATTAACACCAAAATAGACCCATATGTTCATATTTCTTTATATTACTATTATTAATTAATTAATTAACTTCTAACAAAATAACATAATCCTAAATAACTCTTAATTTAATCAAATGATTCACACACGCCATAAAATAATTAATTAAATAACCGGGCGTTACAAAAGGCGTGGGGGTTTTCATCCCGCAACGAAGCTAGAATGTATTAGTTGAACTCTCCCAAAAATAAAGGGTAGATATGAGCATGATGGCACTATACCTTAGACCAGTTCTTGACAGCTGAATTAGGTCGAAGATGCTTTGATCTTGCCAAAATTTTCCTTTCTTCTTTTCCTCTCTATTCAACCAATTGAAACATGCTTCATTATTGGTAGAAGGAGGAGAACGTAATACACGATGGGTTTGGTCCATAAACCTTGATTCAGAGCTTTTTTTCTTAAATGCACGGGGTTTACAATAGGCTAAACAAGGAAATAAATTGTTCAAATTAACTGACTTTACAGATGATTTGGATAAAGGATCTAACAATACATGAACACTACCTGCAATATATAGTGAAGGGAATTACTATCTAGGAAGTCTAATTGATGGTGTTTTACTTCTTTATTAGTGGTTTTAGAATGCAATTGTGATTTCCAATATATATGGGGCCCTGAATATCAGCAGTAGAAGGGATTTGGGGTTGCATCGTTATACTAGAAGAATAAGCCATTTTTTTAGAGCTTGAATAGAAGAAAATGTGAGAATGGAGGTTAGTAAAGTGCACAAATAGAAGTAAGAATAGGATATGAAGTTATATATTTTTTGGAATGAGACTCTTTGGTTATCCCTTTGATATCAAAACACTTACGTTTTGATTTTTGATTTGAAGTAGTACTAATTAATGATTTTTCTTTTATTTAATATAGAAAATGTTCATGGCCGACGATGATCTTTGAAACTAGAGCAATGATGGAAGGTACACATACATTATTGACATTAGTAGAAAAAGGCAAATGCAGAGAGAGAGATAGAAGAGAAAGAGAGTTTGTTTTAAAGTCGTAATCTAAAATTCTGAACAGAATTAGTTACATAAGGGTATTTATAAAGCGGTGAAGTGGCAGTGACACCTGTCACTGCCAGCTCAGCACATAACACTAATAGATATAAGCTAAGCTTATCTATTCTCTAATATTTTCCCTCACTGCCAGCTTAGCACATAACACTAATAGATATAAGCTAAGCTTATCTATTCTCTAATATTTTCCCTTCAAACAGAGCCTCCTGTCTTGAGGAAACTGGTTGAAACATCTGGCTTGTCAAGCACTTTAAGATGATCTCTGAGAACTAGGAATCGCTGAGCAGATAGAGGCTTAGTTAGAATGTCAGCACTCTGAAATTTTGCAGAAATGTGCTTGACAAATAAAGTCTTGTTCAAGACTTTTTCCCTGAGAAAAAAGATATCCAGTTCCATGTGTTTGGTCTTAGCATGCAAGACTGGATTATGAGACAAAGAAATTGTGCTGAGGTTATCACAGTACAGAACAGGTGCCACTGTTTGAACATGTAACTCAGCCAAGAGTGAGTGGATCCAAAGTACCTCAGAGGCTGTACTAGCCAGGCTTCTGTACTCACCCTCAGTACTAGACCTTGCAACCAGAGTTTGTTTCTTGGACCACCAAGAGACAAGGTTAGGACCTAGAAAAATACATGAGCCTGATGTAGATTTCCTGTCATCAGGATCTGACCCCCAGTCAGCATCAGAGAATGTTTGTTATACCCCAAAATTTGCCCACATATTTTTCAAGAAAACTCCAATCTGAAAATTAAGGGTCTCATATAATCATGGATTTTTATTTCAACAAATATCCTGACATATGAAATACTTAGTTTTTAGAATCTTTCTTATACAGTAATTTGGCTTGCAGTTGAATTTATTCTTACGCAAACACCAAATACTGTTTATTACTTCACACATGCTATTTATTTATTTACAGATAAATAGTACTGACACAATTGGTACAGAGTTAAATCTTTTTGCAGGCGCAGAATCAGGAAACTCAGACTGTACTGGTAACAAGTAGATTATTATTATCTTTTGTTTCCCACTAATTTTTGTACTATATTCCATTATTTGCAAAAATCTTTTCAAATCTCTTTTTCAAAAATCAAATCTCTCTTTTTCAACACTATCATACTCTTTCTTTCAAATCTTACTTCCACTCAAATTTTCCTTTTGTACGGAATCACATCATTCCCCAACGTCTCTTTCCTTCTTTCCATTCTATAAATACCTCTCATTTTCTTCCATAAAATCTCACATCAAATTCCAACTCATCTTTCAAATTCCTACCTCATATCTATTTTCTCTTCTTCCCTAACAAGAATGGCAAAGTGGATAGAGACACTGTTTCTTACAGTCATCACCATTGTTACGGTGATCATGACTTTCTTCTGCCTGCATAGTCCTGAAGAGTGTGGACCTGCAATGGTTGCACTCCCAATCATCTACATGTTATTGTTCATAGCATGGGTCATTAATCGTCATTCTTAAAATTTACCGTATTTCTTATTTCTTAAATGTACCGTTTATTCGTCGTACTGTTCAATATAGTATGTGATATTTGTACTGTCAGTATTAAATGTTGTACTATTTGTCATAATATTGCTTAATTACTAAGATAATATTTTGTGTGTTTTCTGCCAGTCAAATATTCCTATTTCTGTGCATTAAATGATTTTCAGGGTTATTATCGGTAATTTTGCCCGCATACCGTAAATATTAGTTATTTATTATGTCAGTGTTTTTCTAACAAGTCATGTAAATAAACTTTCATTTTTTACATAAAACAAAAACAAAAAACAACAAAAAAGAAAATTAACTTTGACTGTTGATTTTTCACTCTAACTGCTACATCAATACCTGAACAGTCAGTTGACAGCCAAACTGCTGGCAGTACAATTCTCAGTGTTTTGTACCATCAATCAAATCAATCTTTCACAATTCAAAATTCCAAGATTTTTGTTCTAGAAGTCTTCTGAATATCACGCGATTAGCAGAGACTCAACACTGCACAAAAATCAGGTACGCTTAACTGTCTCCTACGTAAACAGTCCCTGACTAGGGTTTTTCTTGTTTTTACAGGAGCAACAAGTTTTTGAGAGCTCAAATGGATTTCATACACATCCATATATCTCAAAGTACCATCATACAAATTTTCAAACTTCAATTCACTCAGACGCACCGTCAGCAGCTCAAACAGTCAACAGACGACCCGTTTGACCAAAAAAGTCAACAGACAGTCAAAAATGAAATTTTTTGTCAAAGTCCATATTTTGTCAAAGGATTCATCATTTGATCATTGGATGATCATAATTCATCAAGGAAAGATCAAAAATCAACAAAACCCTAAGATTCAAAATTAGGGTTTTTGCCTGAAAAGTCAACTCAACTTTGACTGATCATAACTCTCTCATCCTTCATCCAAAAAATTTAAACCAAAGCTTGTTTTGAAGGAAATTCAATTATCTTTCAAATGCCATTGATCCCATGGTCATTGGATTCACCATTTGAAAAATATGATCAAAGACATTACAGGTCATTTTCAAAGTCAACAAAAAGACACTTTTTTCAAAAGGACACACAAGGAGCTTCAAAAATCATTTTGACATGAGACCAAAGGCATTGGTTAGAGGACTCTTTGAGGTTTCCAAAAAGTGCAAGATCTCCTTCATATGACAAAAATTGAAGGATTTACACCTTGTTGAAGTTGGCTAAATTTTGGGAAAATACATGAAATCAACATTGCTCAAAAATGTATTTTTTCCAAATGGGGCCAAGTTTTCAGCATTCAAACATCATTTCCATGATGTTATGGGCCTCCCACGACCAAGACAAAGCCCACATCATTTTTCTCCATTTTTTGATTTAATTTTATCATTTAAGATTAAATTAAAAAGGAAAAAAAGGAAGGATAAATCATAGCTTATTTTCTAAGCTAAAAGCTCACACATGTGGCTTAATTATGCAGCAAGAAAGCTGCAAGGAAAGGCTAAGGAAAGAGCAAGCCAAGGTTGCTTGAGTTCCAAGCTTGAAAGTCAAAATTCAACAAAAGCAATCATTGCTTTTAGCTTCAAATTTAAGCACTCCAAGGCCTATAAATGAAGCTGCATATTTCATAAGCAAAAGGAGCCAAGAGAGACAGAAATTGAGAGCAAAAACTCTTGCTTGTAACACACTTGTAATCTCTTAAAATATTCAAAGAATTTTGAAATTCGAATTCCAAATTTAAGTCACTTTCCATTCAAACTAAACACTCAAACACGTTCCTTGAACTTCACTGAACATATCCAGATCATTTGCAAGCTCTGAAACTCCTTGAATCAAACGCTACAGGTCTCGATTCATCCAAACTAAAACTGACTTGTGTCTCATAACCCAAGCATATCTAACACGATGTAGACATATATTTGAACTTGGTGTGGTGTGTAGATCATTTCTGGAGCTTTAATTAAGTTTTAGATGCTTACACACGAAGATACCATTTTAGGGTTCTTAAGCTAAAATTTGGGATCCTCTGATTTAGGCAAAATTAGAAGAAACCAATGACATATTTGAACTCAGGGGACGATTTTAAGCTTAACCATGGTCTCCTAAGTAATTTATATTGCTTGTATGAAATTTTGACATGTGCAGGTCTTGTAGCTACGGACGAAAACCGTCACTAAAGGCTTTACCTACAGTTGCAGAGCCTATAGCAACGGAGAGAGGAAGAAGATGAAGGCGTGGCAGGCTCTGGTTGGCCAGAATGCGCGCGCCAGCTTTTATTCAAATTCTTGGATCCTGTGTTGCGCTGTCCATGCTTTTGTCATGCTCCTCAAAATCTGAGCCCTCTGATTCACTTCCAGTCAGATCCAACGTGCCAGATCTCTCACCACACCATACTCCTTCATTAATTTCCACACCTGATAAGTATCCCTTTTATTTCTATTTTTATTTTCTATTTTATTTTAATTTCTTTGTTAAATTAATTAAAAATAGTTTTAAAAATCCAAAAAATACACAAAAAATATTTCTAGACTTCTAAAATAATATATTATTTTCTGAAATAAAAATATTTTATTTTTCTTCAAAATTTCAATATTTTGCATAATTAATTAGTATATATTTATATATTTGCTTTTTAATTATTCTAACCAATCAAAAAAAATCCTAAAAAATTGTTCTTTGTGTTAAATATTGTTTATATATTATAAACTAATTTTGTACATATTTTGAATAATTTTCTCTTTAAGTTTTAATTATTTGTATAATTATTTGCATAATTATGTTTTAATTAACTTAAATCAATTTCAAATCAATTTCCAAAAATTCCAAAAAAAATTAGTTTTGTTTTAAAATTAATTAACAAATATTTTGTACATATTTTAAACTTAATCTCTAGGTTTAAATCTATTTTCATCTTTTTTCTTCATTTTAATTTAATTAATCATGCATTAATTATAATTAAAGTAAATCATAAAAAATCCAAAAAACATGCCCTTCTATTTTTCTTGCAATTTAAATTCCTAGATAAATGTATAGGATGTCAAATTCATGTAAATAGGCTAGTTTACATTTCCTGCACAATCGATGTAATAGCGTAGATTTACTTTCCGCACTTTACATTTCCGCATTTTAATTTCCAGCAAATATAAACTGCGTGTATGTCAAAGATAAAATTGAACCGTTAGATCACTAACTTCAAAGATAAAATATCTGAATACAAACACAATCACACTTGCACCTCTTCAGGTAATCCCTTCTCATTCCTTTCAAAATCAAAGTCAAAATTCCACTGTTTTGAGTACAAAATCGAACCTTGCTTTTATATCCGGTGAAAGGATAGATTTTTAAAGGAAATGGGATAAAGACCTTACAACTCAGGGTAGACCTCCTAGTTTGCTTGCTCAAAATCAAAACAAACAAAATTCTCATACACTGTTGATTTTTCAAAACTTTCAAAAAAGACAATACTTTGTATACATCCAAACACGGGTT
The DNA here is from genome assembly GCF_029867415.1 of Vicia villosa. Classification (NCBI taxonomy): domain Eukaryota; kingdom Viridiplantae; phylum Streptophyta; class Magnoliopsida; order Fabales; family Fabaceae; genus Vicia; species Vicia villosa. The sequence continues at coordinate 20,482,794 of NC_081184.1, read as the reverse complement.
ATTACAAAGTTAACGTTCTTTTCAAAACATCTTTCGAAAGATAAACAAGCATTTTGTATACATCCACACACGGATCATTACAAAATTCAAATTACAAAGGTATTTGAAACCACATATGAGCAATTTCAGAGCAATTGAAAAGTGATCGAAAAACAAGTGAGCTAAGCAAACTTAAGAGCCCATGGATAACCATGGATACAAAGGGTGCTAACACCTTCCCTTTGTATAACCTACCCCTTTACCCAGAATTTCTTAAAGGTCTTTTTTCTGTTTCTTTTATAAACCTTTCCTTAATTGGATAAAATAAAAGGTCGGTGGCGACTCTGTGAATTTTCAAAAAAATGCGAAAGCATTAAGCGACAAAAAAGGAGTCAGTTCACGTATCTCTACAGATCAGAGGTATGGCCCGGTATTAAAAAAAATCGGAGGTCCACAGAACTGGCGACTCTGCTGGGGAGATACTTTCAAAAACAAAATGTTTTCAAAAGGGGTTACCTTAAGAGAATAGATCACTTCGATGTTTTCAATTGATTGACTTGATTGCTCTATTTTTCAAAGGTTTGTTTGGGTATTTTGCTTGTGTGAAAGATTCTAACCCGAATCTCGAGATACCTTAAGTATATGACAATAGACCAAGGAAACTGTACGGCATGTACCGATACGGTTGATCTGGTAGTCATCGTTAGTGCGATACTTTGGTTTATACTGATGTCCCTTGAAAACGATCAAGGAGTATATTAGGCTTCCGAAATGTCATTAAACACTAATTTGTCTTAGAACCTTTTTAGTTGAACTTGACTTGTGGCCTATTAAGTGGCTAGCTTTGAAATTGATCGAAGTTAGTTATCCTCGAGGAATATTTTGATCGGCCGCTCGAGCACCGTATTGAGATGTTACTTCCAAGGATCATAGAACCCGAATACTATTCTAGGACAGGTTTTAACCAACTCAACTTCAGTGGGGAGGGTATCACCTATCAGCTCCATGCAAGCCTTTAAACCTAAGGCTATTGTTTGATTTGTTTTTGTGTGCCACATGTTTGCATCATAAGCATATCATTTTTGCACCAAACACTTCAAGGATCAAAGAGTTTACCTTTGTTTTTGCAGGTAATGGCTCCCGCCACCAAAGATTACATCCGAATCAACATCTCAACGGTACCATCTGAACTAAAAGACTTAGTGTCAGAATTCCCCAGGAATGTTCAATTCACTGAAAGGCATGGTCACCTGCTCCATTTGGTTACCTCAAAATTTGAAGAAGATATGATACGGGTCCTGTTCCAGTTCTTTGACCCTGAACATCATTGCTTTACCTTTCCTGATTACCAGTTGGTACCCACTTTGGAAGAATTCTCTGAACTAATTGGATTGCCTGTTCAAAATCAATTACCTTTCACTGGTTTAGAAAGGATTCCAAAACCTGAAGTCATTGCTGCTGCTTTACATCTGCGGAAATCAGAAATCGAGTCCAATTGGGAAACAAAGAGTGGAGTTAAGGGTTTACTTGCCAAATTCTTATTGGAAAAGGCTCGACTATTGCTAGAAAACAAAAGTTATCCAGCTTTTGAGGAAGTTATGGCACTTTTGATCTATGGGTTGGTTTTATTCCCAAATCCCGACCAGTTCATAAGTGTACACATCATCAACCTTTTCCTAATCCGTAACCCGGTACCAACATTGCTGGGAGACATTCTACATTCTCTACACACTCGTACCATGAAGAAACGAGGAACTCTCATGTGCTGTATACCACTACTGGCTAGGTGGTTTACATTTCATCTTCCCCGATCAGTGTTGAGAAATGAACAAAGAATGCATTGGTCTCGCAGGATTATGTCTTTGTCTCATTCAGATATCCGGTGGAACAACTTCTTTCAAAGAGACATTACTATCATTGATCATTGTGGAGAGTACCCTAATGTGCCACTCCTTGGCATCAAAGGAGGCATCACTTACAATCCCTCTTTAGCTCTACGCCAATTCGGATATGCAAGGAGCAACGGTCCTCATGACATGATTATCCATGGCATTGTGTTTGATTACGAGAATGATTCTCATAGACACCGACGAAGGTTCATACATGCATGGGGCAGTGTCTATAGAATAGAAAGCAAAACTCTGGGGCAATGGAATTCTATCCCTATGAAACCCTACCTCAGATGGGTCCGCACTCATGCTCAGAAACTCCTTATGCCATATCCCGCTGTACTACCTGTGACTATTGAACCAGAGGTCGAAGGATATGAACCTCAAGTTATTCTACACCCGGAGATGCCAACTGACCTAGAAGAGTTGCAAAAATCTTGGGTTCAACTCAAAGAGGAAAGAGACACCTTCAAATCATACTGTCAGGACTATGAGAGAAGGATATTGGAGCTCACCGGACAGCTTCAAGAAGAACAGCAGATCAACACATTCCTGGGGGCAAAGAGAAAGCGTCCACGGGAGACCTGAAGGATCATTTATTTTATTTCTGTCTTGTAAGCCCAAATGAGGCAAAGAAAAAAGAAAAAAGAAGCAAAAAAAAAAAAGAAATAAATTGATTAACTAACGTTTGTTTCTTCTTTAACAAATCTAAACTCTAAGATCCTTGAAACATTGCACACACATTTCACTTCATGCATTGCATATACATTTCATACATTGCATTCATATACATTGCATATACACTTCATACATTGCATACACATGGCATCCAGTCATACACATTGCATAACAGGTTCACATGACGGATTTCTCATCTTCTCGCTGTTTATTTCAGTCAGAAGAGATGGAATCTGAAATGAGCATCAAGAATCTCGAAGCACAGAATGCCCAAGTTCAAGTGGCAATTCTGGAACTGGCAAAGGGGCAGCAAGAACTGAAAGCCCTGATAATCAAGAAGAAAAAGAAGCCCAAAGGATCTGTAGGTGTGAGTCACCTGAGAAGAAAGATCAAAATTCCAGTCAAAAAGTTCACAAAGCCACCGATCCCTGAAACAGTCGGTGATGATGAACAAGAAGACAATCAAAGCAACCAGGGTTCTGCTAAACCCTCTCTCTCTTCAAATGAAGAAAATGATCATTCTGGGGACGAACCGGATAATGAAAAATACCAACAGCTGGAAGACCGTATGAAAGCTATGGAGATACAAAAAATACCTGGCTTAGATTTCAATGATCTGGGGCTCATCTCGGATGTTGTTATCCCTCCAAAATTCAAAGTTCCTGTCTTTGCAAAATATGATGGAGTTTCTTGCCCGAAACTACATCTGAGATCCTATGTAAGGAAGATACAACCTCATACAACGGATAACAAATTGTGGATTCACTTCTTCCAAGAAAGTCTGTCGGGTACACAACTCGAGTGGTACTACCAACTGGAAAATACCAAGGTTCATACTTGGGAAGAATTAGCTGCTGCTTTTTACAAACAGTACCAATACAATGCTGATCTTGCGCCAACCCGTACTCAACTAAGGGGCATGTCTATGGGACCAAAAGAAAGTTTTAAAGGATATGCACAAAAGTGGAGAGATATGGCTGGAAGGGTTCAACCACCCTTATCTGATCGCGAACTAGTTGACATGTTCATGGGCACTTTAACTGGCCCTTTCTATAGCCATTTGCTGGGAAGTTCATCATCAGGTTTCACTGACCTGATACTGACCGGAGAACGTGTCGAAAGTGGCATTCAAAATGGAAAAATTCAAATAGGTTCCACCTCTGGTACTACAAAAAGGCCCATCAGTGGGAGAAATGAGGTCAATGCAACTCAAATTCAAAAAAGTCGCAAAAGTGAGCAGCATCAATCTGTAGGGGCAGTTCTGATCTCCGCATCTGCACCTCAAAAAAATCAACATGCCAATTTCTCAGGCATTGCAGCACTTGCTAAAAGCAGATCTGATCACCTTAAGAGGTCCTCCAAAGAATGTCAACACTTCCTCTCTGAATTATCGCCCTGATGCGACATGTGCCTATCACTCAAACTGTCCAGGACATGACGCAGATCACTGCTGGGCCCTGAAAAATAAAATACAAGATATGATAGATGCTGGTGAAATTGAGTTCGATCCTCCAGAAACTCCAAATGTCATCACAGCACCTATGCCAAAGCATGACAAAACTGTCAACGCTATCCTGGACACTGTTTACATCTATGATGTGAACGAATTATCAACTCCACTCTGCGAAGTCAAAGGAAAGCTAATCCGAGCTGGTTACTTCCCAGGGTGTGACCCCGACTGCTTTTATTGCTCATGCCTGCCCAATGGTTGTGAAAATCTGAGGATGGGAATTCAAAAGTGGATGGATCGCCGTATCATTATGTTTGAAAGGCTCCCTTCTATGGACGTACTGTGCGAAGTCTTTGCAAACGGGATAAGAATAGAGGATGCCTCAGTGATATCCAGCTTACCATTCAAAATCTCTGCCAAGGTTCCATTCAAAATTTCTGCTACACTCAAAGTGGCATCAGTAGTCATTGCTAGTCCAACTCCATTTCCATACTCCTCAGACAAAGCTGTCCCATGGGGATACAACACTAATGTTTACATTCATGGAGTTAAGCAGAGTACCTCGACTGAAGAGACCGCAAAGTTATCTACTCCAACTGTGGGTAATATTGTGGGTACCAGCAAGATCACGAGAAGTGGAAGAATCTTTTCACCAGAAATTTCTCCAAATGTTGCTGCCGGTCCAGTCCGAGTCCCAGTTCCTAATCAAAATGTCAACGCTCGAGGCAAAGAGCCACAAGTTGAACAAGTTCAAACCCCGGTGGAGATCACTGCTGAGGATCCATCAAAGCAAGAAATGGAGGAAATATTGAAAATCATCTGCAAGAGTGATTACAATATTATTGAGCAACTGGGGCACACCGCTTCAAAAATCTCAATGCTATCTCTGCTAAAATATTCAGAAGCCCATGCCAAAAGCTCTGATGAAGTTCCTAAAAGCTGCGCATGTGCCTCAAGAGATCTCAGTCGACCAATTTGAGAATTGTGTTGCCAATCTAACCGTGAGCAATGGTCTCGGTTTCTCTGATGTGGATCTAACCCCTGCTGGAAAAAATCACAACAAAGCCTTACATATCTCCATTGAATGTAATGGCACCACTCTATCTCATGTGCTAGTAGATAACGGTTCTTCTCTGAACGTGTTACCGAAAACAGTACTAGAAAAGCTTGACTTCGAAGGAATTGTGTTACAACCAAGTGATGTTGTGGTAAGAGCCTTTGACGGGTCTACCAGAACGGTATATGGAAAAGTGAATCTCCCAATCAGAGTGGGTTCTCAGATCTTTGATTCTATCTTTTACGTAATGGAAATTCACCCAGCCTACTCCTGTTTACTTGGACGCCCTTGGATACATGGGGCAAACGCTGTAACTTCTACCCTGCATCAGAAGTTAAAATATCCAGTAAAAGGAAAGATTGTCACAGTCTATGGCGAAGAGGAATATGTGGTTAGTCACCTAAGCAATTCCAAATATGTTGAGTTGGAGGACGAATTCATCGAAACTCCATACCAATCATTTGAGGTGGTCTCTCCAGATGTCTCTACCACCAAGCATATTCCTGCTACTCCAACTACAACTATGGCTTCTCTCAAAGATGCCAAAGCCATGATTGAACAGGGTGATTGCACAGTATGGGGACAGCTTCCCGATATACCCTACAAGTCTGACAAACTAGGTCTGGGCTATAATAGTGAAGATCAAAAGAATGATCAAAGTCCTCGTTCTGGAGGATTAATGTCACACTTCGTCAGCCAAGAAGTAAACGCTATTGAAGATGAAGGAGTGTTCTTGAACCATATCATTCAGCCATATCCAGGTGAGATTCCACCTATTTCCATGGGAATGTGGGATGCTGTGGGAGAACCAAACGGCGGGTATAATTATCAGTATGCCGAACCTCAGAATTCTTATATTCCTATGGAGGACCTTACCCCGACTGGATGGGGTGATGAAGTTGGAAATGATCAAATTTTCACAAATCCCGTCACTGAGCTATATCAAAATCCACCTAAAGAAGTATGGGACACGCTAGGAGAACCCAGCGGCAAATATGACTATATGGTGAAATATTCCGCTCCTCCGAGCTCACAAATTGCCATGGAGGACATTGTCCCAACTGGATGGGATGAACATTACGATGACAATTTCGCTCTTGAAAAAGCCAGGGAAATACCAAATAACGAGGGTTGCTTTCTGTCAGCATACACTCCTCACCAAGATGCACAAGTCTCTATTCAAGACATCATCCCGACTTCATGGGACGGCCTTATCGAGCATCTCGCTCAGCCAACAGAGATATCTCAGCCTGGGCTCTCGTATCCAGCAGAGTATATCCCTTATCCCGAAGGATCACCGGCTCATTTTCCCACTAATGAAATCAATGCTGTGGAAGATGAAAAAGACAACTGCAACTGGAACAGCTGGGTACCCCCTGCTCACAACAGTGGATTGAACAACTGGAAAGCTGAGGATGTGATCTCCTTTGACCAGGAGTAAATGCCATTTCCTGTTTTCTTTGTGTATAATGTGCAAAGATAAAAGTGGTTCCTGAACAATCGAACCATGAGCTTGAAAGCCGTGTGCCTTAGCACACTGGTCCTTCTACGAGGGCTTATCATATCATGATCATGTGCATTCAATAAAATCATGGGACGCTTGCATATTTAAATTTTGTGATCCTTTTTCCTTCTTTCTTCGCTTTCAAATAGCTATGTTTTCTTCACACATACTCACATAATTAACTTGCAGATTCACATACACTCTGGATCCAGTCAACAACGATTCTGCTATTGCCCGTCATGACTTTGAAAATCCGATCTACCAAACTGAGGACGAAAGTGAGGAAGATTGTGAAGTGCCAAGAGAACTTGCAAGGCTGCTAGAACAAGAAAACAAGGCCATACAGCCTCATGAGGAGCCAATTGAGGTCATCAACTTGGGCAGCAACGAAGAAATGAAAGAAGTCAAAATAGGGGCTGATTTAGAACACAGCGTCAAGCAAAGACTGATTCAAATGCTGCGAGACTACGTCGAGATATTCGCCTGGTCCTATGAGGATATGCCAGGCCTTGACACGGACATTGTAGTTCATCGCCTACCAATCAAAGAAGGTAGCATTCCAGTCAAACAAAAACTACGAAGAAGTAGGCCTGATATGTCAAAAAAGATCAAAGACGAGGTTGAAAAACAGTTCAATGCCGGATTCCTAAAAGTTGTAAGTTATCCTCCATGGATAGCTAACATCGTCCCTGTACCCAAAAAAGACGGGAAAGTCAGAATGTGCGTGGACTACAGAGATCTGAACCGGGCAAGCCCCAAAGATGATTTCCCTTTACCACACATCGATGTACTGGTTGACAATACCGCACAATGCAAGGTAGTCTCCTTTATGGACGGATTCTCAGGGTACAATCAAATCAAGATGGCACCCGAAGACATGGAAAAAACAACCTTCACAACACCCTGGGGAACCTTTTGTTACAAAGTAATGCCCTTTGGTCTGAAAAACGCAGGAGCAACCTACCAACGTGCAATGGTAGCGCTATTTCATGATATGATTCATCAAGAAATAGAGGTGTATGTCGATGACATGATTGCAAAATCCAACACCGAGGAAGAACATTTGGGTCATTTACACAAGTTGTTTGACAGACTCAAGAAATACAAGTTGCGACTGAACCCAAATAAGTGTACCTTTGGAGTAAGATCCGGCAAACTCTTAGGTTTCATCGTCAGCAGCAAAGGTATTGAGGTTGATCCCGCCAAGGTTAAAGCCATTCAAGAAATGCCTATACCTCGTACCGAGAAACAAGTCAGAGGATTCTTGGGACGTCTAAATTACATCGCCCGATTCATTGCCCACATGACTACTACTTGTGTGCCGATCTTCAAACTGTTGAAGAAAGATCAAGTGGAAAGGTGGAATGACAAATGCCAGTTAGCCTTTGACAAAATCAAAGAATATCTCCAAAAACCTCCAATCTTGTTGCCACCTGTGGAAGGCAGACCTCTGATAATGTACCTAACTGTGTTAGAAGACTCAATGGGGTGTGTACTAGGACAACATGACGAATCCGGCCGAAAGGAGCACGCAATCTACTATCTTAGCAAAAAGTTTGCCGATTGTGAAACAAGATACTCACTACTCGAAAAAACTTGTTGTGCCTTAGCTTGGGCAGCTCGCCGGCTAAGACAGTACATGCTAAATCACACCACTTTCCTAATCTCCAAGATGGATCCCATCAAATACGTGTTCGAAAAACCTGCTCTCTCTGGAAGAATAGCGAGATGGCAAATGATCTTAACAGAATATGACATTCAATACACTTCACAAAAAGCAATCAAAGGAAGTGTGGTAGCTGATCATCTGGCTCATCAAGCAGTGGATGATTATCAAGCAATGAACTTTGACTTCCCAGACGAAGACATTATGCTAGTCAATGACTACAAACAACCAGGACCGGAAGAAGGACCCGGGCCAGGATCCCGGTGGACTATGGTTTTTGACGGAGCTTCTAATGCACTTGGAAATGGCATCGGAGCTGTGATCATTTCCCCCGCAGGAAGTTACACACCGTTTACTGCCAGGTTATGCTTCAATTGCACTAACAATATAGCCGAATACGAAGCCTGTATTCTGGGTCTCAAAGCTGCAATCGATCTAAGAATCAAGTTCCTGGAAGTCTACGGAGACTCGGCCTTGGTAATCTACCAAGTCAAAGGGGAATGGGACACGAAGCACCCAAATCTAATTCCTTACAAAGAATATGTGCTGAGTTTGATTCTTTACTTCGAAGAAATCACTTTCGAACACATCCCACGCGAGGAAAATCAACTAGCTGATGCTTTAGCTACCATGTCATCCATGTTCAAAGTCAGGTGGGACAACGAGGCGCCTATGATCACCATCTACAGGCAAGATGAACCATCCTATTGCAATGAGATCAATACCGAAGGAACCGAGGAAAAACCATGGTTCCATGAGGTAAAAAGATATCTCGAAGCTCAGGAGTACCCTGAAGGGGCATCCATTAACGACAGAAAGTTTCTAAGGAGATTTGCTGCCAAATTCTTTCTAAGCAATGGAACCCTATACAAACGCAACCATGACTCGACTTTACTTCGCTGTGTAAACAAGAAGGAAGCAGAACAGATCATGGAGAAATACACAATGGTGCCTTCGGTACTCATTCCAGTGGACATACAATGGCTAAAAAGATCCTGAGAGCAGGTTATTACTGGTCTACCATGGAAACAGACTGCCATCGTCACTCCCGAACATGTCACAAATGCCAGATATACGCTGACAAAGTACATGTACCTCCAGTTCCATTAAGCGTCCTGACGGCTCCTTGGCCTTTTGCAATGTGGGGTATTGATATGATTGGAGAAATCAAACCTACTGCCTCCAACGGACATCGCTTTATCTTGGTCGCTATTGACTACTTCACAAAGTGGGTAGAAGCAGCTTCATTTGCTTCTGTCACCAAAAATGTGGTAGCCCGGTTCATCAAATACAATCTCATTTGTCGTTATGGCATCCCTGAACGGATTATCACGGACAATGGCACAAATCTGAACAACAGAATGATTACTGAACTTTGCACACAGTTCAAGATCAAACATCATAATTCTTCTCCATATCGACCAAAGATGAACGGCGCGGTGGAAGCTGCCAACAAGAACATCAAGAAAATCATACAAAAAATGACAGTAACCTACAAAGACTGGCATGAGATGTTGCCTTTTGCTCTTCATGGTTATCGCACATCAGCGCGTACTTCAACAGGGGCAACTCCATTCTCCTTAGTCTATGGTATGGAGGCAGTTCTTCCAATTGAAATTCAGATTCCTTCCCTAAGGATTATGAAAGAAGCCAATCTAGACGAAGACGATTGGATTCAAACACGGTTGGACCAGATAAACTTGATTGATGAGAAAAGGCTCGCAGCTATTTGTCATGGTCAGCTATACCAAAAGCGTATGATCAAAGCCTTCAACAAAAAAGTCAAAAGTCAAGCATACCAAACTGGTGGCTTGGTTGTCAAACGCATCATCTTGCCACAAGGTGATCCCAGAGGCAAATGGACTCCCACCTACGAGGGACCATTCATAATCAAGAAAATATTCTCCGGCGGTGCCATGTTGCTTACCACCATGGATGGCGAGGATTTCCCACACCCTGTGAATGCTGACATAGTCAAAAAATACTTCTCTTAAAAAGAAAAAAAAACAGCTCGCTAAGTTGAAAACCTGAAAGGGCAACTTAGGCAAAAATGAGCGTCTCGGTGGATTGAAAACCCGAAAGGGCGGTCCAGGCAAAAATTAGAGACTAAACAAATACTATCCCGGTAGGCTGAAAACCTGAAAGGGCGGCCTAGGCAAAAGTTAGGGAATGAAGCATACAACAGTGTTCCGTTCAGCTGCCTACTCACCATCAAGATTCAACACCTCAAAGACACCGATCAGTCTAATCACTTTCTTCCAACAAGTGAGGGATGAGATGCTCGAAGACAGATTGGCAATAGCAGAGTTGAAACTTGACTGGATCATTTTCACATAGCTATTTATCTTCATAAATATTTTTCAAAACTTTCTGACAGTTTCCTACTTCTAGGAATGTTGTCTCCCTGTGCTAACCCGCCTATCATGGCTCTTTTCAATGCAGCTCTTTCAAAAATCACTATTTTCACTTTTTCTGTTTTAAATACGTAAGCGTCCCAATGATAATTTTGAATGAACATATTGCATTTGAATATGATTGATGTTTACCAGGAAAAACAGGAATAGCATTCAGGAAATGTCCCGATCATCTGGACATCATTCCATCAGAAGGAAATCACCAAGAGAAACGCATTTCTCAGCAAATTCCTCAAAAAGATTTTCTCTTCAAAAGAAGTCTTATTCCCCAGCAGGTTTGTTCCAGATTACTATCTTCTTAAGGTGTGATCCCCGCACCCGGACTTGGTCAGATAGTGCATCGGAGGATTATGCATCTTCCTCATTCCCATTTGAAAGGGCATCAGAACTTCCAGTTACCTTCGATTCCCCAAGCAGTAGTCAAAGATCCTTCAACGGGATACCCGGGTTCTCAAAGAATTTCCCCAGACGAGGGTACTCAAGCAAGACAAAAGATCATCAACGATCACAATACATTCATGTCCAGCTGACTAGTGGGAATTTATTTTTCCAATTAGAAGCTTGACATCACATTCATACATTCATACATTCATACATTCATACATTCATACATTCATACATTCACATATTCATACATCATACGTCATGCATCATGCGTATATTCATACGCATATTCATACACAGCATAACATGCATATTTCTCCGGGAATATCTCACATTTACATGCATCATAAACATTGCATATCACTAACTTGATTTTTCAGGTAGGCAGATATCTTCAACAAAGATGTTCTCAATCACATGCCGTGTTCACCTGAATTCCATGAACGGTTCTCTCAGATATAATCAAGCCAAAGATTCATTCTGATCACTTACCAACTCAAAAACAGACATCACAGATCTAAAGCGACACCTCAGACGGTTCCAGAACGATCTAACATTGCAGATCTAAAGCGATACCTCAGACGGTTCCAGAACGATCTAACATTGCAGATCTAAAGCGATACCTCAGACGGTTCCAAAAAACGATCTAACATTGCAGATCTAAAGCGATACCTCAGACGGTTCCAAAAAACGATCTAACATTGCAGATCCAAAGTGATACCTCAAACGGTTCCACAATGATCAACTTTCAAAAATCTAAAGCAGAAAAAAAACTTTGGACAAGCTCCGTAGCAATCATCCTCCAAGACTTAAAGCGGTAACCTTGGACGGTTCCGAAACAGTCAACACAAAGACTTTCAAATCCTTCATCAAGATATAATCAATGGATTCATTCTGATGAACAAACCCTCAACCCATTTACCAGGTGGCATCTGAAAGCCCATCTCAGGTAATGTTTCAATCTGCCAACAACATTTCACAGACGACATTCAAATGCAACTTCCAACATCTCTTCTGATCAAGGTAAGTGCAAATTTTCAGGGCATCTAAATATTCAATCATCTTCTACCTTCAGATTTCATACAATCTCTTCAGGTTTAAGAAGATTGAATAGGGGCAACTGTTATACCCCAAAATTTGCCCACATATTTTTCAAGAAAACTCCAATCTGAAAATTAAGGGTCTCATATAATCATGGATTTTTATTTCAACAAATATCCTGACATATGAAATACTTAGTTTTTAGAATCTTTCTTATACAGTAATTTGGCTTGCAGTAGAATTTATTCTTACGCAAACACCAAATACTGTTTATTACTTCACACATGCTATTTATTTATTTACAGATAAATAGTACTGACACAATTGGTACAGAGTTAAATCTTTTTGCAGGCGCAGAATCAGGAAACTCAGACTGTACTGGTAACAAGTAGATTATTATTATCTTTTGTTTCCCACTAATTTTTGTACTATATTCCATTATTTGCAAAAATCTTTTCAAATCTCTTTTTCAAAAATCAAATCTCTCTTTTTCAACACTATCATACTCTTTCTTTCAAATCTTACTTCCACTCAAATTTTCCTTTTGTACGGAATCACATCATTCCCCAACGTCTCTTTCCTTCTTTCCATTCTATAAATACCTCTCATTTTCTTCCATAAAATCTCACATCAAATTCCAACTCATCTTTCAAATTCCTACCTCATATCTATTTTCTCTTCTTCCCTAACAAGAATGGCAAAGTGGATAGAGACACTGTTTCTTACAGTCATCACCATTGCTACGGTGATCATGACTTTCTTCTGCCTGCATAGTCCTGAAGAGTGTGGACCTGCAATGGTTGCACTCCCAATCATCTACATGTTATTGTTCATAGCATGGGTCATTAATCGTCATTCTTAAAATTTACCGTATTTCTTATTTCTTAAATGTACCGTTTATTCGTCGTACTGTTCAATATAGTATGTGATATTTGTACTGTCAGTATTAAATGTTGTACTATTTGTCATAATATTGCTTAATTACTAAGATAATATTTTGTGTGTTTTCTGCCAGTCAAATATTCCTATTTCTGTGCATTAAATGATTTTCAGGGTTATTATCGGTAATTTTGCCCGCATACCGTAAATATTAGTTATTTATTATGTCAGTGTTTTTCTAACAAGTCATGTAAATAAACTTTCATTTTTTACATAAAACAAAAACAAAAAACAACAAAAAAGAAAATTAACTTTGACTGTTGATTTTTCACTCTAACTGCTACATCAATACCTGAACAGTCAGTTGACAGCCAAACTGCTGGCAGTACAATTCTCAGTGTTTTGTACCATCAATCAAATCAATATTTCACAATTCAAAATTCCAAGATTTTTGTTCTAGAAGTCTTCTGAATATCACGCGATTAGCAGAGACTCAACACTGCACAAAAATCAGGTACGCTTAACTGTCTCCTACGTAAACAGTCCCTGACTAGGGTTTTTTCTTGTTTTTACAGGAGCAACAAGTTTTTGAGAGCTCAAATGGATTTCATACACATCCATATATCTCAAAGTACCATCATACAAATTTTCAAACTTCAATTCACTCAGACGCACCGTCAGCAGCTCAAACAGTCAACAGACGACCCGTTTGACCAAAAAAGTCAACAGACAGTCAAAAATGAAATTTTTTTGTCAAAGTCCATATTTTGTCAAAGGATTCATCATTTGATCATTGGATGATCATAATTCATCAAGGAAAGATCAAAAATCAACAAAACCCTAAGATTCAAAATTAGGGTTTTTGCCTGAAAAGTCAACTCAACTTTGACTGATCATAACTCTCTCATCCTTCATCCAAAAAATTTAAACCAAAGCTTGTTTTGAAGGAAATTCAATTATCTTTCAAATGCCATTGATCCCATGGTCATTGGATTCACCATTTGAAAAATATGATCAAAGACATTACAGGTCATTTTCAAAGTCAACAAAAAGACACTTTTTTCAAAAGGACACACAAGGAGCTTCAAAAATCATTTTGACATGAGACCAAAGGCATTGGTTAGAGGACTCTTTGAGGTTTCCAAAAAGTGCAAGATCTCCTTCATATGACAAAAATTGAAGGATTTACACCTTGTTGAAGTTGGCTAAATTTTGGGAAAATACATGAAATCAACATTGCTCAAAAATGTATTTTTTCCAAATGGGGCCAAGTTTTCAGCATTCAAACATCATTTCCATGATGTTATGGGCCTCCCACGACCAAGACAAAGCCCACATCATTTTTCTCCATTTTTTGATTTAATTTTATCATTTAAGATTAAATTAAAAAGGAAAAAAAGGAAGGATAAATCATAGCTTATTTTCTAAGCTAAAAGCTCACACATGTGGCTTAATTATGCAGCAAGAAAGCTGCAAGGAAAGGCTAAGGAAAGAGCAAGCCAAGGTTGCTTGAGTTCCAAGCTTGAAAGTCAAAATTCAACAAAAGCAATCATTGCTTTTAGCTTCAAATTTAAGCACTCCAAGGCCTATAAATGAAGCTGCATATTTCATAAGCAAAAGGAGCCAAGAGAGACAGAAATTGAGAGCAAAAACTCTTGCTTGTAACACACTTGTAATCTCTTAAAATATTCAAAGAATTTTGAAATTCGAATTCCAAATTTAAGTCACTTTCCATTCAAACTAAACACTCAAACACGTTCCTTGAACTTCACTGAACATATCCAGATCATTTGCAAGCTCTGAAACTCCTTGAATCAAACGCTACAGGTCTCGATTCATCCAAACTAAAACTGACTTGTGTCTCATAACCCAAGCATATCTAACACGATGTAGACATATATTTGAACTTGGTGTGGTGTGTAGATCATTTCTGGAGCTTTAATTAAGTTTTAGATGCTTACACACGAAGATACCATTTTAGGGTTCTTAAGCTAAAATTTGGGATCCTCTGATTTAGGCAAAATTAGAAGAAACCAATGACATATTTGAACTCAGGGGACGATTTTAAGCTTAACCATGGTCTCCTAAGTAATTTATATTGCTTGTATGAAATTTTGACATGTGCAGGTCTTGTAGCTACGGACGAAAACCGTCACTAAAGGCTTTACCTACAGTTGCAGAGCCTATAGCAACGGAGAGAGGAAGAAGATGAAGGCGTGGCAGGCTCTGGTTGGCCAGAATGCGCGCGCCAGCTTTTATTCAAATTCTTGGATCCTGTGTTGCGCTGTCCATGCTTTTGTCATGCTCCTCAAAATCTGAGCCCTCTGATTCACTTCCAGTCAGATCCAACGTGCCAGATCTCTCACCACACCATACTCCTTCATTAATTTCCACACCTGATAAGTATCCCTTTTATTTCTATTTTTATTTTCTATTTTATTTTAATTTCTTTGTTAAATTAATTAAAAATAGTTTTAAAAATCCAAAAAATACACAAAAAATATTTTTAGACTTCTAAAATAATATATTATTTTCTGAAATAAAAATATTTTATTTTTCTTCAAAATTTCAATATTTTGCATAATTAATTAGTATATATTTATATATTTGCTTTTTAATTATTCTAACCAATCAAAAAAAATCCTAAAAAATTGTTCTTTGTGTTAAATATTGTTTATATATTATAAACTAATTTTGTACATATTTTGAATAATTTTCTCTTTAAGTTTTAATTATTTGTATAATTATTTGCATAATTATGTTTTAATTAACTTAAATCAATTTCAAATCAATTTCCAAAAATTCCAAAAAAAATTAGTTTTGTTTTAAAATTAATTAACAAATATTTTGTACATATTTTAAACTTAATCTCTAGGTTTAAATCTATTTTCATCTTTTTTCTTCATTTTAATTTAATTAATCATGCATTAATTATAATTAAAGTAAATCATAAAAAATCCAAAAAACATGCCCTTCTATTTTTCTTGCAATTTAAATTCCTAGATAAATGTATAGGATGTCAAATTCATGTAAATAGGCTAGTTTACATTTCCTGCACAATCGATGTAATAGCGTAGATTTACTTTCCGCACTTTACATTTCCGCATTTTAATTTCCAGCAAATATAAACTGCGTGTATGTCAAAGATAAAATTGAACCGTTAGATCACTAACTTCAAAGATAAAATATCTGAATACAAACACAATCACACTTGCACCTCTTCAGGTAATCCCTTCTCATTCCTTTCAAAATCAAAGTCAAAATTCCACTGTTTTGAGTACAAAATCGAACCTTGCTTTTATATCCGGTGAAAGGATAGATTTTTAAAGGAAATGGGATAAAGACCTTACAACTCAGGGTAGACCTCCTAGTTTGCTTGCTCAAAATCAAAACAAACAAAATTCTCATACACTGTTGATTTTTCAAAACTTTCAAAAAAGACAATACTTTGTATACATCCAAACACGGGTTATTACAAAGTTAACGTTCTTTTCAAAACATCTTTTGAAAGATAAACAAGCATTTTGTATACATCCACACACGGATCATTACAAAATTCAAATTACAAAGGTATTTGAAACCACATATGAGCAATTTCAGAGCAATTGAAAAGTGATCGAAAAACAAGTGAGCTAAGCAAACTTAAGAGCCCATGGATAACCATGGATACAAAGGGTGCTAACACCTTCCCTTTGTATAACCTACCCCCTTACCCAGAATTTCTTAAAGGTCTTTTTTCTGTTTCTTTTATAAACCTTTCCTTAATTGGATAAAATAAAAGGTCGGTGGCGACTCTGTGAATTTTCAAAAAAATGCGAAAGCATTAAGCGACAAAAAAGGAGTCAGTTCACGTATCTCTACAGATCAGAGGTATGGCCCGGTATTAAAAAAAATCGGAGGTCCACAATGTTGTAATGGTGATAGGCTGAAGAGGATTGGCTGGGAGAAAATGGAGTCCATGATGAAGGGTACCTCTGAGGTATCTCAATATCCTCTTGACTGCAGTCCAGTGACTTTGCATAGGCTGGGATAAAAATTGGCAAGCCTTGTTGACTGCAAAGCTGATTTCAGGCCTAGTGATGGTTGCATATTGCAATGCACCCACTACAGACCTATAGTAAGTAGGACCAGGCAAGTGGTCAGACCCTAGTTTGGTCAATTTGAGATTGGAAACCATAGGAGTAGGCAGACTCTTAGCTTCACTCATGTTAGTCTTGGTGTGGAGATCCTTAATGTATTTAGATTGAGAGAGAAAGAGTGATCCATCAACTTCAATTCCCAGAAAATAGTGCAAATCACCTAACTGTTTGAGGGAGAATTGAGCATTAAGCTGGGTGACCAGCTGTTGAATGTGTTGAGAAGAGTTGTCTGTGACTATAATGTCATCAACATAGACAAGCATGAAGATAGAATATGTAGGAGTTTTCAAGGTAAATAAGGAGGGATCACATTTGCTTGTGACAAACCCAAGACCATGAAGAGCAGCAGTGAGTCTCTCAAACCAGGCCCCGGGAGCCTGTTTGAGACCATAGATTGCTTTATGAAGCCTGCACACAAGGCTGGGATCAGAATCTTGAAAGCCAGGAGGCTGTTGCATGTAAACCTCCTCAGTTAACACCCCATTTAAAAAGGCATTATTGACATCCAATTTAATAAGTTGCCACTTTCTAGAAATAGCAAGGGTGAGAACAGTCCTGACAATCACAGGTTTCACAACAAGGGAGAAAGTCTCCTGAAAATCAAAACCATAGACTTGGTGAAAGCCTTTTGCAACTAACCTGGCCTTATACTTTTGAAGAGTGCCATCAGGATTCTGCTTAATCCTGAATACCCATTTATAGCCAATAGCTCTTCTATTAGGAGGCAGTTTTGTAAGGGACCATGTGTGATTCTTTAACAGAGCTGTGTACTCATCTTTCATTGCTGCAAGCCAATTGGGATCCTTGAGAGCAGATTTGTAAGATGAGGGTTCAAGCTCTATAAGCAGCAGTGTTGGATGCAGCCTGGGCTGAATAATACCATCCTTAACCCTTGTGACCATGGGATGAGTATTAGTAGGATGTGGAATAGGTTGAATGTGATTATGAGTAATAGAGAGAGATTGATTAGCTGCTGATGTAGTGGATGAGGAATGCTGAGAAGCAGCTGAAGATGGTTGCTCAGGCAGAGTATTTACAAGGGAAGTACTTGCATGAGACCCTGAGTTACCAGGACTTGAATGAGAACCTGAGTTACCAAGAGTTGAATGAGAACTTGGGGAGTTTGGAACAGCGGAGTTGACAGGGACTGAGTTGAAAGAATGAGTGTTTGGAGAGGTATTAGATGTAGAGGGTGTAAAAGAAGGAACTGTGGAGAAATTGATAGGCACAGGTACCTGACAGTTTTTAGAGGATGTTGCAGCAGTAGGCTTGGCTGGAAATAAGTTTGAGTAAGGATATCTCATCTCATTAAATAAGACATCCTTGGAGATGAAAATTCTGCCATCTGCAGCAAGGCATTTATAACCTTTATGCTGAGTGGAGTACCCCAGAAATAAACACTCTGTAGAGTGAAAACCAAACTTGTGGGAGTTGTAAGGCCTAAGGTGTGGATAACAAGCACATCCAAAGATCTTAAGGAACTTGTAATCAGGTTCAGATTGATTGAGTGCCTTATAAGGAGAGTTCATTTCTAACACAGGTGTAGGCATCCTATTTATGAGATAAGTGGCAGCTAAGAAAGCATGATCCCAAAATTTTAAGGAAAGAGATGCATGTGCCAGCAATGTGAGCCCAGTCTTAACTACATGCCTATGTTTTCTTTCCACAGACCCATTTTGATGATGGGTATGTGGACAAGTAAGTCTGTGTAGGGTGCCTTGTTTTGTAAGAAGTGGAGTGGGTGGTTGAAACTCACCTCCACCATCTGTTTGAACAATTTTGACAGTGCAATGAAATTGTGTCTTCACATAAGCCAGAAAATTGATAAACACAGCAGACACCTCAGACTTGAGTTTCAACAGAAAAATCCAAGTGAATCGAGTGTGTGCATCTACAAGTGTCGTCATATATTTGAAACCAGTTGTGGAAAGCATTGGAGCTGGACCCTATAAATCAGCAAATACAAGATCAAAGGGAGCATGATAGGTATGAGTAGAAGCAGTAGAGGGTAATCGATGTACTTTTCCCAAACAGCATGCAACACAAAAATCAAACTTAGATTGCTGGGGAACAGGAACTTTATATTTGAGTAAAACAGACTTAAGCACCTCATGATGAGGGTGACCTAGTCGCTTATGCCATTGTTCGTACATTGAAGGTCCTAGACCAGTGGCATGTTTATTTACAGGAATATTGAAATTGCTAGAATTAGAATCATTGCTAGTGAGTGTGTGCACAACAGGAGGTGACTTATTCTTATGAAGAGGTAGAGAAAGAGCCTGGAGAGAGCCAAAGGAATAGAGTCCATCCTTCCCAAGCGCCCCTTGGAGTAGCACCTCAGAAGTATCCTGAGATTTTACAAGAAAAATATCAGGATGAAACTCAAAATACACACGATTGTCCCTTGCAAACTGACTAACTGAGATAAGATTCTTGGTAATGTTAGGGACTAGCAAGAGATTCTTCAGTGTGAGTGTAGTGTGTGGTTTATGAGGAGAGTGAAAAAGTGTATTGCCAATGGATTTAATAGACAAACCTTGACCATTGCCAAGGATCACTTGCTCTGAGCCTGAAGTTGAAACACTATCAAGAAAATTCTCTGCAGAGTGTGTGACATGATGAGTAGCACCGGAGTTTGGATGCCAGGGAGAAGATACTGAAGGAGTTGTGCTTGCATCTAAAGCTATGACATAGGCTTGAGCTTGTTTGTCTGGCCTGACAGCAGTAGCTGGTGCACGCCACTGAACCAGTTGAGGTGGATACCACTGACTCGGAGCTTGTTGTGAAGGAGCACCTTGATACCAAGGAACAGACATAGGCACCATAGGTGCACGCCACTGATTGCCAGCAGTAGGTTGAACAGCAAGTCTATAGAAACAGACTTTAGCATCATGACCTGTTTTGGCACAGATCTGGCACTGCACACGACCTCTGCCACCATTGCGACCTCCTCCCCTAGAGTAACGACCACCACGACCGCCACGAGAGTATTCAGACGGTGGTGCCGACTCAGCCGTGGGAGCGTCAGAAATAGTAGAAACAGTAGAGTTGACAGAAGGTGTGGGAGTACCTTGAGTGAGATTGACGGAAAGTGATTCTTGAGAAAGTAGCATCGTCTCAGCAACAACAAGTGCACACGGTTCATCGCGATAGTGAATAATGGACGCAATAGCTTGATACTCCGGTGGAAGTCCTTCAACGGTCGTTTCAAGTTGATCGCGATGAGAAACCGGATCACCAATAGATTCAAGAATATCAAAAATCTGTTGAATACGACCTAGGTACTGCGCAATCGTACGTTCTCCTTTCTCGATGCTACGAAGCTCATATCGGAGTTGACGCGACTTCACATAGACCTGTGTTCGTTGGAACTGATCTATGACAGTCCACACTTCGTGAGCATGAACACACTTAACAACGCGAGGAAGCACGACATCTGAGAGCGTCGTCAAGAGCCACGTGAAGAGAAGATAATCTTCTTGATGCCAAAGCTGATACGCTGGATTTTCAGATTCAGCATCACGATCCGCCGTCGTGAGGTAGCGTGGAGGAATCTCCGGATTCACAAGGTGACGATGCAGTTTGTGGATGCGAATGATACCTTCCACTTGTTGCTTCCATGAGAGGAAGTTGTTGTTATCAAGTTTGATACTGATTTGTTGCGCGAACGTTTTGAACGCGTTTTTCAGCGACGGAGGAGTTGATCGTTGCGACGATGAGTGTTCATCTGTCGTCGGAGTTTCAGAGTTTGTAGGGGAAGCCATGATCGTGAGGATCAGAAGCTCATGATACCATAATAGTAAAAGGCAAATGCAGAGAGAGAGAGAAGAGAAAGAGAGTTTGTTATAAAGTTGTAATCTAAAACTCTGAACAGAATTAGTTACATAAGGGTATTTATAAAGCGGTGCAGTGGCAGTGACACCTGTCACTGCCAGCTCAGCACATAACACTAATAGATATAAGCTAAGCTTATTTATTCTCTAATATTTTCCCTCACTGCCAGCTCAGCACATAACACTAATAGATATAAGCTAAGCTTATCTATTCTCTAATAGACATGGCGTCTAGGTAGTAGTAGTCATGATGACGCTGCCATATGAAGAATAGTTTGAATAGTGTTTTAAAAAACTACATATTTCTGCCATATTGCAAATATGACCGAAAATGACATTTTTTGAGGCATCTGTTAGCCTTAGATTTTCGACTTAACCTTTTCTACATGAACTAGTGTGATACCCGTGCATCCGCACGGGCACCCGTCGTTTTTGCGCATTTGGATTGAAGAAAATAAAAGATATTAGTAAAAGACTAAATTTGAATTAAAATGGAAAAAGTAATAAAAATATTAATATTAAAAAAATTAAATATTAAAAAAAAACTTCGTATTTCCGTTAATATTCAATATTTTGTCAATAACTCCGTATTCCTGTTAATATTTATTATTTTGATCAGTAACTGTTAGAACAAGATTTATTCTGATCAATATTCTTGTTTTGATGATAACAATGTATATGAATTTTGTATAAGACAATGTGGTACTCTAATCCAATGCATTTTCCATTTCAGGAAATATATAAGGAATATGCAAAATTCAGCGCTAAGAAGCACTGACTCAGAAGGTTCAGGATTGCAACATCAGAACATGCTCTCGCAAGACATCAGAAGATGGTCATGTAGAATTAGAACATGGTCTATGAAGCATCAGAAGAACTTGAGATCAGAAGCAAAAGCACTGAAGTTCTTATGGTATCACGCTAAAGCACTTCAAAGTCAGAAGACAAGAAGATGCTTTGTACCATGCTGTAACTCTGATTCTGATTATTCAAACATTGTATTCACAAAATCTCAGATCAGAAGTTAGTACTAGATGACAGGCTACGAAGTCTAATCTCTGACTGACAAAAGAAACGTTAGAAGCTACAAAAGGAAAAGTCAGTAAAAGTAGAGAAAAGCATGGCTCAAGGTAGTTGACAAAACAGTGAAAACATTAAATGCAAAGTTGTCCAGTCATGCAACGCATTAAATGCAGTTCAACGGTCATCTTCTCAAAATGCCTATAAATATGAAGTTCTGATCAGAAGCAATAACGAACAACTCTTGCAAGAATACCAAAACGTTGCTGAAATCAAAACATACGAACTTCATCTTCAAGCTCACATTCTTTATAATATTTAGTGAGTGATAAGCTTAGAACTTAAGAGAAATATCACAGTTGTGATTATAGCTTTTTAAGAAGCATTTGAATACTCTTGTAAACATTTATTTTACATTGATTTGTAAAAGGTTCCTAGAGTGATCAGTGAGATCAGTAGACTCTAGAAGACTTAGAAGTTTCTAAGTGTTGATTTCCTAGAGTGATCAAGGTGTGATCAGTATACTCTAGAAGACTTAGAGTGTTTCTAAGTGGATAACCATTTTAATCAAGATTGATTAGTGGATTAAATCCTTAGTTGAGGTAAATCACTCTAAGGGGGTGGACTGGAGTAGTTTCGTTAACAACGAACCAGGATAAAAATATTGTGTTCATTTTTTTATCTTAAGAGTTTTTAAAGTCACACTTATTCAACCCCCCCCCCTTTCTAATAATTGTTTTTCTATCCTTCAATTGGCATCAGAGCACCGGTTCTAGGTGCAAGCACTTAACCGTGTTAGAAAAAGATTCAGGGTAAGAAAAACACAAAGTCAATATGGTTGATGTTATTACACCCACTTCTACATCTACTTCAAATGATCAACACATCAATGGAAATGGAAATGGATACTCTAGACCACCAGTATTTGATGGTGAAAACTTTGAATACAGGAAAGATAGATTGGAAAGTTACTTTCTTGGTATAGATGGTGATTTATGAGAATTGCTTGTGGATGGTTACAAACATCTAGTAAATGCTAGTGGAGCAAAGATGTCAAGACAAGAAATGAGTGATGATCAAAAGAAACAATTTAAAAATCATCATAAGTCAAGGACTATTCTGCTGAATGCTATTTCTCATTCTCAAGATGAGAAGATATCAAACAGGGAAACTGTCCATCACATCTTTGAATCATTAAAGATGACTCACGAAGGAAATGCCCAAGTTAAAGAGACAAAAGCTCTTGCATTAATCCAGAAGTTTGAAGCCTTCAAGATGAAGGATGATGAAAACATTGAAACAATGTTCTCAAGATTTCAAACTCTAACTGCTGGATTAAGAGTGCTTGACAAGGGATATACAAAGGCTGATCATGTCAAGAAGATCATCAGAAGCTTGCCCAGAAGATGGGGCCCAATGGTGACTGCATTCAAGATTGCAAAGAATCTGAATGAAGTATCTTTGGAAGAGTTGATCAGTGCTTTGAGGAGTCATGAAATAGAGCTGGATGCTAATGAACTTCAAAAGAAAGGTAAGTCTATTGCTTTAAAATCTTTGAATAAAAAATGCACTAACGCTTTTCAGGCGGAAGAAGAAGATTCTGAAGAATCAGAATCAGAAGAAGAAGAAGATGAACTGTCCATAATCTCCAGAAGGGTAAACCAACTCTGGAAGAGTAAGCAAAGGAAGTTCAAGAACTTCAGAAGTTCTAAAAAGCCTGAAAGAGGAGAATCTTCTGGAATCAGAAGATCTGACAAAAAGAAGGTCACGTGCTTTGAGTGCAAGGAGCCAGGACATTACAAGAGTGAGTGTCCAAAGCTTCAGAGGGAGAAACCCAAGAAGAAGTTCCAGAAGAAGAAAGGTCTTATGGCAACTTGGGATGATTCAAATTCATCATAATCAGAATCAGACTCTGAAGACGAGCAAGCCAACATAGCGCTGATGGCTACTGTGGATGCTGAATCAGAATCTACATCAGAATCAGACTCTGACGCTGAAGAGGTATTTTCTGAACTATCTAGAGATGAGCTAACTTCCAGTTTAGCTGAAATTCTTGAAATCAAGGCTAAGATTTGTATCAAATACAAAAAGCTGAGAAAGCTCTTTGTATCTGAAAATAAGAAGCTTGAATTAGATAATTCTAAACTCAAAGAAAAAGTTTTAAAACTATCTAAAGATGCTGAGTCATCTTCTGGTTCAAAAAAATCTATTCCAAGCTTGAACAATATTCTTAAAGAATATGACTTGAGTTTCAGGAAGTTCTTATATAGAGGTATTGGTAGCCTCTATGATATATGCTGTTAGTGGAAATAAGAGAGTTGGCATAGGTTATGAGGGTGAAACCCCATACATACTTGAACTTGTAGATGATATGAAAATCACATACAAGCCATTGTATGATCAGTTCAAGTATGGCCACTCCCATGATATTAGGCTCACCTCACATGCTAAAAGCTTTCACATTACACTCAAAAGTCTTGCAAAGCTGTAAGTCAGAAGGATGGCTCAATCCTATTTACAGGCAAGAGAAAGAACAACATTTACAAGATTGATCTTCAAGATCTTAAGAATCAAAAGGTAACTTGTCTTATGTCTGTTAGCGAAGAGCAATGGGTCTGGCACAGAAGATTAGACCATGCTAGTTTGAGAAAGATTTCTCAGATTAACAAACTAAATCTGGTCAGAGGACTCCCTAATCTAAAATATAAATCAGATGCTCTTTGCGAAGCATGTCATAAAGGGAAGTTTTCCAAACCTGCATTCAAGTCTAAGAATGTTGTTTCTTCCTCTAGGCCGCTAGAACTTCTGCACATTGATCTGTTTGGCCCAGTCAAAACAGCATCTGTCAGAGGGAAGAAATATGGATTAGTCATCGTGGATGATTATAGCAGATGGACATGGGTAAAGTTCTTGAAACACAAGGATGAGTCTCATACAGTATTCTTTGACTTCTGCACTCAGATCCAATCTGAGAAAGAGTGTAAAATCATAAAGGTCGGAAGTGATCATGGCGGCGAATTTGAGAACAGATTCTCTGAGATTTATTTCAAAGAAAATGGTATTGCCCATGATTTATCTTGCCCTAGAACTCCACAGCAAAATGAAGTTGTAGAGCGAAAGAATAGGACTCTACAAGAAATGGCCAGAACCATGATCAACGAGACCAATATGGCTAAGCATTTCTGGGCAGAAGCAATAAATATTGCATGTTATATTTAGAATAGAATCTCCATAAGACCTATTCTTAATAAGACTCCTTATGAATTGTGGAAGAACAGAAAGCCCAACATTTCTTATTTTCATCCTTTTGGATGTATATGTTATATTCTGAACACTAAGGATCATCTAAGTAAGTTTGATTCTAAGGCACGGAAGTGTTTCCTTCTTGGATATTCTGAACGCTCAAAAGGCTACAGAGTATACAATACTGAAACATTGATTGTTGAAGAATCAATCAATATCAGATTTGATGATAAGCTTGGTCTTGAAAAGCCAAAGCAGTTTGAGAATTTTACAGATATTGAAGTCTCTAACTCAGAAGCTGAAGATCCCAGAAGCAAAGTGTCAAAAGATCAAGTTGCTGCTTCATTAGAAAATCTCAGAATTTCTGAAGAGCCAACTATCAGAAGATCTTCTAGACTCAACTCTGCTCACTCAGAAGATGTTATCCTTGGGAAGAAAGAAGATCCTTTCAGAACCAGATCATTCCTTAAGAACAATGCAGAATGTCAATTTGGTCTAGTATCTCTTATCGAGCCAACTTCTGTTGATTAAGCTCTAAAGGATGCTGACTGGATAATTACCATGCAAGAAGAACTCAATCAGTTTACAAGGAATGACGTGTGGGATCTTGTTCCTAGACCAAAAGGATTCAACATCATTGGTACCAAGTGGGTCTTCAGAAACAAGCTAAGCGAAAAAGGAGAAGTTGTAAGAAACAAAGCCAGACTGGTTGCTCAGGGCTATAGTCAGCAAGAAGGCATAGACTATACAGAAACCTTTGCACCATTGGCCAGGTTAGAATCTATTCGCTTGTTGATTTCTTTTGCCACTCAACATAACATCACTCTATATCAGATGGATGTTAAGAGTGCCTTCTTAAATGGTTATATAGATGAGGAAGTATATGTCCACCAACCTACTGGTTTTGAAGAATCTAAGTCTCCAGAACATGTTTTTAAACTAAAGAAGTCATTATACGGATTGAAGCAAGCTCCTAGAGCTTGGTATGAAAGATTAAGTTCTTTCCTTCTAGATAATGGTTTCACTAGAGGACAAGTGGATACTACTCTCTTTTGTAAAACCTTTAAAAAGGATATTTTATCTTGCTAAATTTATGTTGATGATATTATCTTTGGAACCTCTAATGCTACACTTGGAAAGGAGTTTGCTAAGTCTATGCAGGCTGAGTTTGAAATGAGCATGATGGGAGAACTCAAGTACTTCCTTGGGACCCAGATGAATCAAACTTCTGATGGAACGTATGTTCATCAAACCAAGTATGTGAAAGAACTTCTGAAGAAGTTTAATCTTTCAGAAAGCAAAGAAGCAAAAACTCCTATGCATCCAACGTGTGTTCTAGGTAAGGATGAGGTAAGTAAGAAGGTAGATCAGAAGCTCTATAGAGGTATGATTGGATCTCTTCTATATCTTACTGCTTCTAGACTTGATATTTTATTCAGTGTTTGTCTGTGTGCAAGATTCCAATCACATCCTAGAGAATCTCACTTAACAGCTGTTAAGAGAATTCTGAGGTATCTGAAACGTACTACTAATGTTGGTTTAGTCTAGAGAATATCTGAAGAATACAACTTAGTAGGATTCTGTGATGCTGATTACGCTGGAGATAGAGTTGAAAGGAAAAGTACTTCTAGAAGTTGTCAATTACTTGGAAGTCACCTGATCTCTTGGTACAGCAAGAAGCAAGCTACCATTGCCCTCTCTACAACAGAAGCAAATATGTTGCTGTCGCTGGATGTAGTACACAGATGCTCTGGATGAAGAGACAGCTAGAAGATTATCAGATATATGAGAGTAACATTCCTATCTTCTGTGATAATACTTCTGCTATATGTTTATCTAAGAATCCAATCTTACATTCCAAAGCTAAACATATTGAGATTAAACATCATTTCATTATGGGCTATGTTCAGATGGGTGTTCTATCTTTAAACTTTATTGGTACATACCATCAATGGGCTGATATCTTCACAAAACCCCTTGCCGAAGATAGGTTTAAGTTCATTCTGAAGAATATCAGTATGGATTTATGCCTAGAATGAAAGGATGAGAAGTTCTGATATATGGACTAGATTTGAAATGATAAGTTTTCTTCTTATAAGAAATTCTGATTATTAGTCAGTTAGATATTCTGATTCTGTTTTTACTAACGTTTCATATGTCTAAGTTGATTCAGAATCTCTTTTAAAGCAAAACAGCTGTCACTAGCTATTCCAGAAGATGAACACGTGTTTGTTAGAACAAGATTTGTTCTTATCAATTATCTTAGTTTTGATGATAACAATAATATGAATTTTGCTTAAGATAATATGGTACTCTAATCCAATGCAATTTCCCTTTCAGGAAATATATATAAAGAGTACGCATAATTCAGCGCTCAGAAGTTGTGTCTCAAATGGTTCAGCATGCAACATCAGAACATGGTCTGGCAAGACATCAGAAGATGGTCGAAGCAGAATCAGAACATGGCATCAGAAGAACATGAGATCAGAAGCACTGAAGATCAGAAGATGGTATCACGCAACAGAAGCACTTCAAGATCAGAAGATCAGAAGATGCTATGCACCAAGCTGTTTTGACTCTGCTGATATTCAAACGTCGTATTCACAAACATCAGATCAGAAGGAAGTACAGGTGGCAGACTACGCTGACTGACAAAAGGAACGTTAAAGCTACTAAAGGCAACGTCAGTAGACACAGCGTGAACAAGGCTCGAGGTAGTTGACAAAAGCGTATAACATTAAATGCAATGCTGTACGGAACACGCAAAGCATTAAATGCACTCAACGGTCATCTTCTCAACGCCTATAAATATGAAGTTCTGATGAGAAGCAAGGTTACCAATTCTTAACAACTCTGAACGAAAATAAACTTGCTGAAACGCTATTCAATCAAAGCTCAGAATCTTCATCAACTCACTACATTGCTGTTGTAATATCTTAGTGAGATTAAGCTTAAACGATAAGAGAAATATCACAGTTTGTGATTATAGCTTTTAAGAAGCATTTGTAAACTCTTGAATAGATTACATTAAGTTGTAAGGAACTAGAGTGATCGTGTGATCAGTATACTCTAGGAAGTCTTAGCAGTTGGCTGAGCAGTTTGTAACTAGAGTGATCAGGTTGATCAGTAGACTCTAGAAAAGTCTTAGAAGTTGTCTAAGCAGTTGTTCCTGGAGTGATCAAGTTGTGATCAGAATACTCTAGAAGACTTAGTCGTGGACTAAGTGGAAAACCATTGTAATCCGTGCGATTAGTGGATTAAATCCTCAGGTTGAGGTAAATCATCTCTGCGGGGGTGGACTGGAGTAGCTTCGTTAACAGCGAACCAGGATAAAAATAATTGTGCAATTTATTTTTATCTTCCAAGATTTAAAGTCACACTTATTCAATCCCCCCCTTTCTAAGTGTTTTTCTATCCTTCAATTGGCATCAGAGCGCCGGTTCTAAGGTGCAAGCACTTAACCGTGTTTAGAAAAGATTCAGGAAGAGAAAAACGCTTCAGTAAAAGATGGTTGATGAAAGTGAAAAGTCTACACCTACACCTGCATCTACATCTGGCTCTGCTGAGCAATACAACGGTAACAATGGTTATACTAGACCGCCGGTATTTGATGGTGAAAACTTTGAATACTGGAAAGATAAACTGGAAAGTTACTTTCTGGGTCTAGATGGTGATCTATGGGATCTTCTGATGGATGGTTACAAACATCCTGTAAATGCCAGAGGCGTAAAGCTGACAAGGCAAGAAATGGATGATGATCAGAAAAAGCTTTTCAGGAATCATCATAAATGCAGAACTGTTTTGCTGAATGCTATCTCTCATGCTGAGTATGAGAAGATATCTAACAGGGAAACGGCCTATGACATATATGAGTCCTTGAAAATGACTCATGAAGGAAATGCTCAAGTCAAGGAAACTAAAGCTCTAGCTTTAATCCAGAAGTATGAAGCCTTCAAGATGGAGGATGATGAAGACATTGAAAAGATGTTTTCAAGATTTCAAACTCTTACTGCTGGATTGAGAGTTCTTGACAAGGGATACACCAAGGCTGATCACGTAAAGAAGATCATCAGAAGCTTACCCAGAAGATGGGGTCCTATGGTGACTGCATTCAAGATTGCAAAGAATCTGAATGAAGTTTCTCTGGAAGAGCTCATCAGTGCCTTGAGAAGTCATGAAATAGAGCTGGACGCAAATGAGCCTCAAAAGAAAGGTAAGTCTATTGCATTAAAATCTAATATCAAGAAATGCACTAACGCTTTTCAGGCCAGAGAAGAAGATCCTGAAGAATCAGAATCTGAAGAAGAAGATGAACTATCCTTAATCTCCAGAAGGCTAAATCAACTCTGGAAGACCAAGCAAAGGAAGTTCAGAGGCTTCAGAAGTTCAAAGAAATTTGAACGTGGAGAATCTTCCGATGACAGAAGATTTGACAAGAAGAAAGTCATGTGCTATGAATGCAATGAGCCTGGACACTACAAGAACGAATGTCCAAATCTTCAGAAGGAAAGTCCCAAGAAAAAGTTTCATAAGAAGAAAGGTCTTATGGCAACCTGGGATGAGTCAGAAGATGATTCTGAAGACGAGCAGGCTAACTGTGCGCTGATGGCGACAGAAGATGACGGATCAGAATCTACATCAGAATCAGATTCTGAAGAGGTATTTTCTGAACTTACTAGAGATGAGTTAGTTTCCGGTCTAACTGAACTTCTGGAACTCAAGTCTCAAATTAGTCTCAAATACAAAAAGCTGAAAAAGCAATTTGAATTTGAAACAAAGAAGCTTGAGTTGGAAAATTCTGAATTAAGAGAAAAACTTTTAAAATTATCCAATAATGTTGGATCTCCTTCTGATTCAGAAAAATCCACTCCTAGTCTAAACCATATTCTGAAAGAATATGATTTAAGTTTCAGGAAGTTCTTATCTAGAAGTATTGGCAGAAGTCAGCTAGCTTCTATGATATATGCTGTGTCTGGAAACAAAAGAGTAGGCATTGGTTTTGAGGGTGAAACCCCATACAAACTTGAACCTGTTGATGAAATGAAAATCACATACAAGCCATTGTATGATCAGTTCAAGTATGGCCACTCTCATGATATTAGGCACACTTCACATGCTCAAAGCTTTCACATAACACACACCAAAAAGCATGTGACACAACCTAGGAAATATCATGAAACTCATATTAAAAATTATCATGCTGTTCCTCCTATTGCTTATAATGTCAAACCCAAGTTCAATCAGAACTTGAGAAAATCTAACAAGAAAGGACCCAAGAAAATGTGGGTACCTAAGGATAAGATTATTCCTATTGCAGATATCCTTGGCTGCAAGAAGGACAAAGCACAACATATCATGGTACCTGGACTCTGGATGCTCACGACACATGACAGGAAGAAGGTCTATGTTCCAAGACCTGGTGCTTAAGTCTGGAGGAGAAGTCAAGTTTGGAGGAGATCAGAAGGGCAAGATAATTGGCTCTGGAACTATAAAGTCTGGTAACTCTCCTTCCTTTTCTAATGTACTTCTTGTAGAAGGATTAACTCATAACCTCTTATCTATCAGTCAATTAAGTGACAATGGTTATGATATAATCTTCAATCAAAAGTCTTGCAAGGCTGTAAATCAGAAGGATGGCTCAATCCTATTTACAGGCAAGAGGAAGAACAACATTTATAAGACAGATCTGCAAGATCTTATGAGTCAGAAGGTGACTTGTCTTATGTCTGTTTCTGAAGAGCAGTGGGTCTGGCACAGGAGATTAGGTCATGCTAGTTTGAGAAAGATCTCTCAGATTAACAAACTGAATCTTGTCAGAGGATTCCCTAATCTGAAATTCAAATCAGATGCTCTTTGTGAAGCATGTCAGAAGGGCAAGTTCTCCAAACCTGCATTCAAGTCTAAGAATGTTGTTTCTACCTCAAGGCCATTAGAACTCTTGCACATTGATCTGTTTGGACCAGTCAAAACAGCATCTGTCAGAGGAAAGAAATATGGATTAGTCATCGTAGATGATTATAGTCGCTGGACATGGGTAAAATTCTTGAAACACAAGGATGAGACTCATTCAGTGTTCCTTGATTTCTGCATTCAGATTCAGTCTGAAAAAGAGTGTAAAATCATAAAGGTCAGAAGTGATCATGGTGGTGAATTTGAGAACAGATCCTTCGAAAAGTTCTTCAAAGAAAATGGTATTGCCCATGATTTCTCTTGTCCTAGAACTCCACAGCAAAATGGGGTTGTAGAACGAAAGAATAGGACTCTGCAAGAAATGGCCAGAACCATGATCAATGAAACCAATATGGCTAAGCATTTCTGGGCAGAAGCAATAAACACTGCATGCTATATTCAGAATAGAATCTCTATCAGACCTATTCTAAATAAGACTCCCTATGAATTGTGGAAGAATAGAAAGCCCAACATTTCATATTTTCATCCTTTTGGATGTGTATGCTTTATTCTGAACACTAAAGATTATGTTGGTAAGTTTGATTCCAAAGCTCAAAAATGTTTTCTTCTTGGATATTCTGAACGCTCAAAAGGCTACAGAGTATACAATACTGAAACATTGATTGTAGAAGAATCAATCAATATCAGGTTTGATGATAAGCTTGGTTCTGAAAAACCAAAGCAGTTTGATAATTTTGCAGATTGTGATATTGATATATCAGAAGTTGTTGAGCCAAGAAGCAACGCATCAGAAGCAGAGCTTCTCAGAAGCAAAGAATCTGAAGATCAAGTATCAGCTTCTCTGGAGGATCAAAGTATTTCTGAAGAACCATCTGTCAGAAGATCATCCAGACTCATCTCTGGTCATTCAGAAGATGTCATTCTTGGAAAGAAGGATGATCCAATCAGAACAAGAGCATTCCTTAAGAACAATGCAGACTGTCAATTAGGTCTTGTATCTTTGATCGAGCCAACTTCTGTTGATCATGCTCTAGAAGATCCAGACTGGATAATTGCTATGCAAGAAGAACTGAATCAGTTTACAAGGAATGATGTTTGGGATCTTGTTCCTAGACCAGATGGATTCAATATAATTGGTACAAAATGGGTCTTCAGAAACAAGCTCAGTGAAAAAGGTGAAGTGGTAAGGAACAAAGCCAGACTGGTGGCTCAGGGTTATAGTCAGCAAGAAGGGATTGACTATACAGAAACCTTTGCACCAGTGGCCAGGTTAGAGTCTATTCGTCTATTAATTTCTTTTGCCACTCAACATAACATCACTCTCTATCAGATGGATGTTAAGAGTGCCTTCTTAAATGGTTATATAGATGAAGAAGTTTATGTCCATCAACCTCCTGGTTTTGAAGACTCTATGTCTCCGAATCATGTGTTTAAACTAAAGAAATCATTATATGGATTGAAGCAAGCTCCCAGAGCTTGGTATGAACGCTTAAGTTCTTTCCTTCTAGATAATGGTTTCACTAGAGGAAAAGTGGACACTACTCTCTTTTGTAAAACCTTTGAAAAGGATATTTTAATCTGTCAAATATATGTAGATGATATTATTTTTGGAACATCTAATGCTACACTTGGAAAGGAGTTTGCTAAGTCTATGCAGGCTGAGTTTGAAATGAGCATGATGGGAGAACTCAAGTATTTCCTTGGAATACAAATAAATCAAACATCAGAAGGAACACATGTTCACCAAACCAAGTATGTGAAGGAACTTCTGAAGAAGTTTAATCTTCTGGACTGCAAAGAAGCCAAAACTCCTATGCATCCAACATGCATCCTAGGTAAGGATGAGGTAAGTAAGAAGGTAGATCAGAAGTTATACAGAGGTATGATTGGATCTCTTCTATATTTGACTGCTTCTAGACCTGACATTCTGTTCAGTGTTTGTTTGTGTGCTAGATTCCAATCAGATCCTAGAGAATCTCATTTAACTGCTGTTAAGAGAATTCTAAGGTATCTGAAAGGTACTACTAATGTTGGTTTAGTTTACAGAAAATCTAAAGAATACAACTTAGTAGGATTCTGCGATGCTGATTATGCTGGAGACAGAATTGAAAGAAAAAGTACTTCAGGAAGTTGCCAGTTTCTTGGAAGTCATTTGATCTCTTGGTATAGCAAGAAGCAAGCAACTATTGCTCTATCAACAACAGAAGCAGAATATGTCGCTGCTGCTGGTTGTAGTACACAGATGCTCTGGATGAAGAGTCAGTTAGAAGATTATCAGATATTTGAAAGTAACATTCCTATATTCTGTGATAATACTTCTGCTATATGTTTATCTAAGAATCCTATTCTTCATTCAAAAGCTAAACATATTGAGATTAAACATCATTTCATAAGGGACTATGTTCAGAAGGGTGTTATATCTTTAAACTTTGTTGATACAGACCATCAATGGGCTGATATCTTTACAAAACCCCTGGCTGAAGATAGGTTTAAGTTCATTCTGAAGAACATCAGTATGGATTTATGCCCAGAATGAGAAGATGAGAAGTTCTTATGTATGAGTAACTTCTGAAATGAACATGGATTATTTTTTATATATCAGAAGTTCTGATTAAAATCTTTTAGAAATTATGATTCGGTTATTACTAACGTTTCATTGTCTAAGTTGATTCAGAACCTCTTTTAAAGCAAAACAGCTGTTACGTTTTTATCTCGGGATGGTAAACCTGTCGTTACTATTCATGGATAAACGTGCGTGCAGTTGAAGGGACACCGACCATAGGTAACTGTGCTAGTCACCTCATTTGTCTTTATTATCTCTCCTCACGTCACGTAACATTAAATGCTAGTCATCATTCGTTTCATTTTATTTCTTTTTAAATACTCTTCAAACTCTTCTCTTTCCCTCTCATCTTTCTCTATCTCTTTTTTCTCTCTCTCTCTTCCATATCAAACCCCACTTGTTCATTTTTCTGCAAACCCATCATGAACTCTTCATCAAGCCCAGGAAATAATGAAAATGATCAAAACAACAAAAGAAAAGCTGTTGAAACATCACCTTCCAAACCCAAAAAGATCAAAATCACCTATGATCCTCTCAAGGTGAATCCATTCGAAGCAATGTTGTCTGGAAATTATTCTAGACGAGTGTTTCATCCTCCTGGTGAAAGCCCTCCATCATCTCCATCTTCTTCCTCATCTTTCGACCTTCAAGACTCAGCTTCCTCTTCATCTAACCTTTCCTCTCCCTTAGTCTCTTCTGAAGAAATCTCTTCATCTTCACCTGCTGGGAATGCTGTCTCTGGTAAAGATGGTGGAAGATCTGCATCAGAACCAAGTCTCCCTGACTCCTCACCTGAAAGCCCGAGAAGCAGTCAATGAAGCGTTTCACTCCTTCATGGCATGCTGGCACAGACGTTGTCTTAGCTAGGGTCCTAGGATTTGGTCTTTGTAGTTTTCCTTTCCTTGTTGCATCTGTTTTCCTGTATTCCTGTCTTGTAAACCTTTTTTTTTGATTATCAATGAAAAAGTTTCTTTGATTTACATTCCAGTGATTCTATTTGTCGTTTTTTGCATCTGAATCTTTTTTAAATATTCTTTTTGATGTTATGACAAAAAGGGGGAGAAGATAAATGATAAATGATTTGATTAAATCTATCAGTTGCTGGGTAAAGAGGCTCCCACACATTCACTAACAAGAACTGCAAGTTCTATATGGTTTAAGTGTTTTGCAGGTACAGAGAAGTGAAGTGAATCTTCAGAAGCAAACACCAGAAGCAAAACCATAAGAAGCGTTATTCTGTAAAAGGAATAAGCTCTTGGAAACTGAAGCAAGCTGAGTGCTGTCAAGCTTCAGAGATCAGAAGCAAGAAAGAAGAATGAATCAGAAGCACTGATAATAGAATTTGAATATCATTGTCTATCCTGTTCTGACAAAATTCTATTTGCTCTGATACATATAATGTTATGGCTCTGATACATTATTTGCTCTGATACATTACTTCAGCCTATATGGCTCTGATACATATAATGTGTTCAAACATACATTTTATGTTCTAACTCGTTCATGCTGACTTTTGTCGTTTAGTTTTTGTTCTGTAACATTTCAGGATGTAGAGATGCTCAGATGATGCTCTGGTACATTCAACAATGTTCTGATACAAATCTAGCATGAAGTGATGATCGGTAGACATTCAAAGTTCTGAAGCTATCCGAGGGAAGCAGAAATCAGAAGATGTGAATGTTCTAAAAGATCCAGAAAACTCAAGTTCTGAAGCTGTCCTGAATGGAAGCAGAAGTCAGAAGCTGTGAATGTTCTGAAGATCAAAGAAATTCAAGTTCTGAAGCTGTCCTAGATGGAAGCAGGAATCAGAAGCTGTGAGTGTTCTAAGGATCTAAAGAAATTCTAGTTCTGAAGCTGTCCTATGGAAGCAGAAGTCAGAAGCTATGAATTTTCTAAAGACAAAAGCTTATATGATCGTCTCTACCGAAATAATCAGGGAAGTCTTTTATTAAAGTTCTTCGAGTATTTATTTCAGGGGGAGATTATTTATCTCAGGGGGAGATTGTTAATCTCAGGGGGAGACATATTCATATGCTTATGCTATAGCTGTGTAATTTGTCTTTTGCCGTCTACTCTTTCTGATCGCAAATTCATATCATTTATATATGTTTTTGTCATCATCAAAAGGGGGAGATTGTTAGAACAAGATTTGTTCTTATCAATTATCTTAGTTTTGATGATAACAATAATATGAATTTTGCTTAAGATAATATGGTACTCTAATCCAATGCAATTTCCCTTTCAGGAAATATATATAAAGAGTACGCATAATTCAGCGCTCAGAAGTTGTGTCTCAAATGGTTCAGCATGCAACATCAGAACATGGTCTGGCAAGACATCAGAAGATGGTCGAAGCAGAATCAGAACATGGCATCAGAAGAACATGAGATCAGAAGCACTGAAGATCAGAAGATGGTACCACGCAACAGAAGCACTTCAAGATCAGAAGATCAGAAGATGCTATGCACCAAGCTGTTTTGACTCTGATGATATTCAAACGTCGTATTCACAAACATCAGATCAGAAGGAAGTACAGGTGGCAGACTACGCTGACTGACAAAAGGAACGTTAAAGCTACTAAAGGCAACGTCAGTAGACACAGCGTGAACAAGGCTCGAGGTAGTTGACAAAAGCGTATAACATTAAATGCAATGCTGTACGGAACACGCAAAGCATTAAATGCACTCAACGGTCATCTTCTCAACGCCTATAAATATGAAGTTCTGATGAGAAGCAAGGTTACCAATTCTTAACAACTCTGAACGAAAATAAACTTGCTGAAACGCTATTCAATCAAAGCTCAGAATCTTCATCAACTCACTACATTGCTGTTGTAATATCTTAGTGAGATTAAGCTTAAACGATAAGAGAAATATCACAGTTTGTGATTATAGCTTTTAAGAAGCATTTGTAAACTCTTGAATAGATTACATTAAGTTGTAAGGAACTAGAGTGATCGTGTGATCAGTATACTCTAGGAAGTCTTAGCAGTTGGCTGAGCAGTTTGTAACTAGAGTGATCAGGTTGATCAGTAGACTTTAGAAAAGTCTTAGAAGTTGTCTAAGCAGTTGTTCCTGGAGTGATCAAGTTGTGATCAGAATACTCTAGAAGACTTAGTCGTGGACTAAGTGGAAAACCATTGTAATCCGTGCGATTAGTGGATTAAATCCTCAGGTTGAGGTAAATCATCTCTGCGGGGGTGGACTGGAGTAGCTTCGTTAACAGCGAACCAGGATAAAAATAATTGTGCAATTTATTTTTATCGTCCAAGATTTAAAGTCACACTTATTCAATCCCCCCCTTTCTAAGTGTTTTTCTATCCTTCAGTGTTCACTCTAAAAGGACAAGCATGCGTGCAGTTGATGAGACGCCGCCCTAGGTAACTGTGCAAATCATTTCAAATATCACGTTTTGCCCTAACGTCACTCAACATTAAATGCATTGATTATCTGCATTTCATAATTGTTCATTCTCAGAATTTATTTGCATTTTGTTTTTAAATCTGTGTCTATTTAAAGAACCCTCTCATATCATTCTCTATTTTACGCATTCATTCTCTTCTTTGTGTATGCATTTCTGCAATCTTTTTGCCCTATTCTCTTACCCTAAAAGAAAAACCAAGAATCTCAGTAAAGTGTCAATGGCTGCTTCTTCATCATAAATTGCGGGTTCAACAAGAACAAGAACTCATTCCTCAGATAACTTGCTCGATTCCTCGAGACCAGTTGGAAGTTATTTATGAACTCATGGTGGATGTTGATAATCTGGAAGAACATCAAATCCATATCAAAGATAACATGGTTTTTCAAAGATGGCAATCTTTGTTTCTTGAATTATGTGGACCAGTTTATCCAGACCTAGTGAAGGAGTTCTGGGTTCATGCTTTCGTCATCCCTGTCGCACGCTCGCGAAAAATGAACAGAGTCGCCACCAATATATTCATCCCATAAGGGAAAGGAATATCAGAAAACCTAACAAAGGGTAAGAACAAGGTCTTGCGACCAGAGAATCTAGGTACGGGAGTCGGTTACGCGAGGGGAAGGTGCTAGCACCCCTCACGCCCATCGTACTCGATGGTATCCACCTATGTTTGTTTCTATCTAAAGGGTGTGTAACTATGTCTATGTCTAAATGCAAAATGAATGCAAAATGTAGGGAAAATAAAGAATTGTACTCGCACGGGCCCTACCCCGCTGCCTACGTATCCTTTTCAGGAATCACAGTTACCGTAGCTCGGCTCACGATTTTCTGTTTGTTTTTGTGTTTTTTAGTTGGGCGGCGTTAACGCTCACGCTCTTGCACAAGGGGACAGCCTAGGATGCAATGGAGCGGAGATAACTTGCCCTTAGAAAGGAGAAAAAGAGATTGGTTTGTATCTTTTAAGGGTAATTCCATGATGACGAGAACCCACTACAAGGTCTCGCATCACTTCCTCACTTTTGTTTTAAGTCTGAACATTTATTAGGTTTTTTGAAGTGTTTTTGGTTGGTGTTTTTTATGGGGATTTTAATTTGTGACTTAGATCATACCAAAAGAATTTTGTTTTGCATATTTAGAGAACACACATCGAAGCCTACGCCACAATCGTTTCTCTAAATAACGGTTAAGAAATACATCGAGGCTTCACACCTCAATCATTTCTTCTCCGCTAAGTAAACGAAATACAAAAAGAAGTTTTTGTGAATATTTAGAGAATGCACATCGAGGCCTACGCCACAATCGTTTCTCTAAATAACGGTTAAGAAATACACCGAGGCTTCACACCTCAATCATTTCTTCTCCGCTAAGTAGAAAAGAACATACATCGGGGCCTACGCCCCAATCATTTCTTTCCTACTATGAAATATAGTAACGGTATGATCCTTGTCGGTATTTTATTAAGTATTTTAAAAGTTGAAAAGAAAAAAGAATGCAAGAAGGGAACTATTTTTGAATTCTAGTCTAAGTTGTCTATACAAGTCTAAATCCTAATGTTAACATGGGATAGATTCTAAAGGGAGTCATGAAAAGGTACTAACAAAGATAGGCCTAAAATAAGGCCAAGAATAAGGGCAATAAAATCACACAAGCATCGTACAAAAATGACCATGAAATAGTACAAAATGATTCAAGCATTAGTAAAAATGAAACTAAAAAAACTACTATTCTTAGGGGTTTTTTATAAAAGAACTCAAATGTCAAAATTAACCTAAAAGATTTACTATTATTTATGAGCTTTATTGGTGTTAAGGGAATTCTAATTCAAGCCTAATTTGTACTAAGAAAACCTAAATTCCAATAAGCATAAACTAGTATTTTTATTGTTTTCTATGTCATTTTTCATTACCTAAAAATCAAACAAAAATTATGATTCTAAATGTTATTATTACCTAAAAATCTAATGAGAAAATTATGATCTTACATGTTTTTATCGTCTAAAAAGGTAGAACAAAACCTATGTCAAAAATCTAAATTCTAACAAGAAAAATAGTGATCAGGGGGTTTAAAGTTGAAAATATGGTGTAAAACCCAGCAGACTGGGCGCTGGCCCAGAACATTTTTGTTTGTTCACATTGCCAAAAACGTGTAAGATTGGGCCAAAATAGGGGGTGGAAATAGCATTCGTGTGGCACAACATTGATCCATTATCAGGTATTCACATTTAATCCACTAACCTAAGGTTCCACATATTAACCCAATTTCAATTAATTCAAAAAATAAAAAATAAAGTGAAATAGAATAAAATTATGAAAGAGGATTAGGGTTACCGTCTGTGACGTTTGAAGTGCAAAACGTAGCCTCCCTCTCTCTCAAACTCACGAGCTCGCGGCGGTCTAACCCTCTCTCCGATCGAACAAAACGATGAGCACCACCGTCTCAAAGTTCCGGTTACCACAGGGATTTATCCTCCTTCTCAGTCTTTCTCACCTCTCTTCTCAGATTCTTCCGATCTCGTATGCTCTTGAATCGGTGTTGTTGCCCTTGTATGAAGACTCGTTGAAGGAGAAGTTGCGAGGATGATGATGCAAAGGTGTTGGTGAGGTTGAATCGATGAAGTTCAAAGCGGTGATGTGATGATTTTCTTTTTCTGATGCTCTTCCGCTCTTCTTCGATTTCGTTCTCAGACTCTCCGATTACGAACTCCGATCGGTCCTCCGATCTTGTCGCCTCGAAAATCAATGGAATAATGATCTTGCGATAACGATGATGTAGGTTGAGCGGCGCTCGAAGGTCGTGAAGTTGCGATTGGCGAAGTTGTGCGGATGAATCGTTGGATCGAGCAGCGGAGAACTTCAACCTCAGGTAACTTCTTATACTTCCATTCTTCTTTTGCTCTTCGATCTTCTTCGCCAACCACTCCTTCTTCTTCTATAATCTTTGAACGATGTTGTTATGCTTTCTGCGGATTTTTCTATATTTGAAAGATTGAATGATTCTTCTTTTTGCTAATTTGATGAAGGTTGCAGAAAGTTGAGGTGAAGAAGATGATGATGATTGAAGGTGAATGGTGGAGTGAGAGGTTCTGTTATGATGAGTTGAAGGTGATGAAGATGATGGGTTCAGAGAAGAGGGAAGAAGATGGGAACAGAGCGGAGACGTGAAGAAGAGAAGGAGTGAAGGAAAACTGAAGAAATGAAGCCAAGTTCAGATTTATAGAAATGGAGGAGCTTGAATCTGAGGTAGAATGAGGTTAGTTATCTCTGATTTTCTTCTGTTTTGATTCAGTTAGAATTCTGTTAGGCTTGATTCTGTTAGTAGCTGGATAGAAAGTTAGTTAGGTTAGTTGGACTGTTATAAAAAGTGGTTAGGAGCTGTTTGGTAGTTATAAAGAAGTTAGGGAGAGGTTAGAATTTCAACTAGGAGGTAGTTTAGTCTCTGATTGAGGGTTAGGGAAGTTAGTTATGAACTGAAGCTGAGTTAGTTATTTGTGGGACTGAAATTGAAGTTAGTTATGGAAGTTAAGAATGCTCTGGATTTATGGTTTATATGGATATGTACAAGGGTTAAGTCTGAATAAGTCAGAGCTTGCAGTTGAAATGTGAATGGTCGTTTTTTGTGTTTGAAATGGATTTTCTCAAGCTGACTTCATGTGCGTGTTATGTTGCTGCAGGTATGGAAGAGTGATGACTGATGAAAATCACCTTAGTATGTGTTGATTGGAAATTAGTCCTTGACATCTCCTACTGTAGGTATGCTGAAAATGTTAGTTTGATCTCTCTGTTTTGAAACTGTTTTTGGTAGGGATTAGGTGCTGTTTTGGTTTTGGTTTATTGATGTGTATATGGTTTGAATTTTGTTTATGCAGGGCTGATTTTCATGTGTCATGTTGGTTTTGTTTGGCTACGTAAGGCTCGGCGAAGGTTAAGACATGGGGCTGACTGGTGTAAGTTGCAGCAAG
This sequence comes from Vicia villosa, assembly GCF_029867415.1. NCBI lineage: Eukaryota > Viridiplantae > Streptophyta > Magnoliopsida > Fabales > Fabaceae > Vicia > Vicia villosa. The sequence goes on along the minus strand of NC_081184.1, from coordinate 20,441,767 downwards.
CATTTAAATGGATATTGATGGCATGAAGAAAATGAAGATGAACTTAGGCTCCTTTTTCTTTGTACTTCTTTTGCTGAATCTTGGAATTGTTTTTGTAATGAACTTTGGAGACATTTGGATTTTAAATTGTAATATGGAATGGGTTTATGTAACTTGGGCTTTTTTATAGTTTGGATTTTTGAGATTTGAAAGGGACTCTTGTAATGAATGGGTATATACTTGGACATGGATATATCTTGGATTAGGACTTGTAATTGGATGATTGTTTTTGAATTTGAATCATTGGCATAACGATGGACTTGGATTTGTAGTACTCACGGAAAGGTATTAGCGATGAACTTGCGCGCAATTTGGATGAACTTATTAATGAATGTCTCCTTTGAATGTTGAACATAGTCGAAACTTGAATTCTAAGAAATCCCACACCAATTGTTTAAGAACTCTTAATCCTCTTTGATTATATTTCAAACTCAAGTCTACCTCAAATTCACAGGACCGAATTCTAATTAGTCCACATCCTCAATGAAAGCCTTTTACTTAAATTGGTTGACCAATTCAAACCAACATCGCTCGTTAAGCCAAAAATAGTAGAAAGAGTAATACTCTATACACAATACTCTCTTTAAGTTCATATTCTTTACCATGATCGATTCTTTTGCAACTCATCCCATAAGCTCCAAGTGACATGAGACCTTAAACCAAATAGCCTTAGTAGATGGAAGTCAACAAGCTCAATCATGAAGGATAAGAAATCCTAATCCATTTGCCTTAGGTGCATGTTGACGATGAAACGGTAACCTGCGATGAAAGCCTTAAAGCCACAGAGAACCCTAATTACCAAGATCCTCGACCACACCAGATTTATTGATTAATGATGCATGATGTTATGTTGAATGACCTAATGTAGTGTATGCATATGAAATGGGAAGTATAAGCCAGTTGAAGATTAAGGGGTAGGACAAATTTGGGGTATGACAATCCCTAAGGCAATTGTTTCATTTGTTCATGGAAGGTTCTTCTCCATCACTGAAAACACATTGAGAATGTTGTTTGATTTGATGAATGCTGAAGGTGAGACTGAAGTAACCTTAAGAACTGATTGGGATAAAGTCTATGCTGAGATCTTTACTGATGGAAAGAAATCAACTAGAGTGAAAGATCTGAAGGACATATACAAAGTATGGACAAAGATTCTGCTAGGTTGTTTCTACCACAGGAAATCAACCAGTTCTTCTGATTTCATCAACAGCAATGAACAATACATCTTGTACTGCCTAGGTACAAATAAGAAGGTTGATGTTACCTACATCATTTTTAATCACTTATGGAATGCTGTAAAGGACTCTCGAGATGAGAGCAAATTAAAGAAGAAAGGAAGTGTTATTCCTTTTGGAAGGATCATTACCAATCTTCTGGTTCAAACCAAGATGGTTGAAGAATTGGAAAATGCTGGAGTAGTCAAAGATCTTTATACAATCAATGGGAGTGTCATGAATGCTACTTCTTTGAAGAAAATGGGTCTTATTCAAGCTATTGGTACTGCTCCTAAGCTAGATCCAAATGTTAGAAACAGAAGAGGTCTAGTTCTTGCTAAGTTTGAGTTGTTCTTTCTTAATGAACAGCCAAATATTAAGGTACATTACCTTAATATTCTCAAACAGGATGGTTCTGTGGATAATAAGATGAGGACAAGCAGGCAGAAGCTTCCATCTACCAAGGATGGTATTGTAGAAGATTTACCAGAAGCTGCTTCTCAAAAAGAAAGAAGGACAAAGAGGAAGCAAGATGTTCCTTCTATTAGTAAGGAGAAGAGTACTGAAGAGAAAGTAGCCGAAGAGAAAACAGAAGCTGTTGGTGAAAAAGAAAATAAGAATGATGAGAAGGTAGTTGAAAAGAAAAAGAAGAGGAAAAATACTGATAAGACGGATGATGAGAATGATGATGAGAAGGACGTAGAGAAGAAGAATAAAAAGAAAGATAAAAAGAAGAAGAAAAAGAAAATTGAAAAGGAGACTGTTGAAGGAGAACAGAAGAAGAATGAAGAAGTAAATCAGGAAGAATAAGAGAAGAAGGAAGCTGAGAAGAAGAGAGCAATTGCTCTAGGCAAGCTGAAGGCTGGTTATGAGAAGAAGAAGCGAAAGAGACTTGAAGTTGATTCTGAAAGATCTCACAAGAAATCTAAAGGTGTGTCTATTTATAAACTTGGTTCTGTTCCTTTTTTTTTAACATCTGTACCAACAAAAGTTCCTAAACCATCTCAACCAGAAATACAACTAGAAAAAGCCTCCAACATATCACCTTCAACCACCAATGTTCTCACCCCTCCTGCTTCACCTAACACCAATCTTGCTTCTGACCACCAAAATTCTGAACTCATTCTTGATGTTCCACCCCTTCAAACCCTCTTTCCCCCTCACACAAATATCTCCACTTCTCAACCTCCTCCTCATTCAAACTATGAACCTGTTAATATCAATGCATCAGAGTCTCCAAATTCTAATTCTTTGCATGAACTTTTCCGTGCCTGTAATTTTACCCCTAAACCTCGTCCTGACCCTGCCTTTGTCAACCTTGAATCTGAGGATGAAGCTGAGTCTCTGCTTTCTCTTGATCGAGAACATGAACCCTACTTCATTCTATATCCATATTCCTCATCCACCAAATTCAAAACCCCTAACCCTGAACTTTCTGTTGGTGTAAGTTTTGAATTTCTGAAACAAAAGGTACAGACAGGACTAGAAGCCTTGAATATTGCACATAATGCCAGGATGGATTATGCTGCTACAAAAGGTCTCTAGAGAGCTTTCAGAAGGGAGTTCAATTTTGACCTTCTGAAGCTTCATAAGAAATGTGAAGCAGAAGCTCCTAGCCCTTGTGAGTTTCTAAGGGATTATGAATACTCCTATTTCTGCCCTATCAGAAACGAGAAGTCTCTTGAGGAGAAGAAGTTTGTTGACGAGCTTGAAGAAGTCCATCCTTTGGCTATGGTTGTGTGGAAGCCTCAACTCCATGTTCTGACTGGAGACTTTATGTTCTTATTCAACTGGTTAAGGTAGAATCCATCTGCTAAAGCACCAGATATGGTATATCTAGAAGTTGCATACCCATCAGAACCTGCTGCTCCTACACCTCCAAGGAATTTGGCTGAAATTCTTCAGGCTCTTGAGAATTCTGATTCTAAAATCCCCTCTCCTGATTATACTAAAGATGCTTCTGAAGCAGAAGCTTGTGCTGAGAAACAAACCATAGAGAATCATCCTGCTATGCAACCTCCTCTTAAGGAAAATCAAGCTGATGTTCTCATGGTCGATGCTGCTGTTGAGAATCCTACTACTTTGGACAATAGCTTTGATGCTTCTTCTGCTGAACCTTCTGTCATACCTTAATTTTTGACCCCCCTGAGATGACATATCTTCAGGATTTTCATCAGGTCAAAGCAAGTACCCAGAGCAGTCACTTCTTCATTTGGCATTTAATCAAGGATGTTCAAAGACAAGAAAACTCAGGCAAAGAATCAATCAATAGAAGGATTGGTCTCTAACACAATCATAGGACTCAAAAGCTTCACTTTTATATTCACCTATGATTGATTAGACACCCAGTCATCCGAGTACAGGTTTACTCAAGTCACCAGACTAGGGTTTTTGAGCCTATCAAGGACTGAAATCAGGGATCACCTTTGGGAAACCCTAAAAAGCTCCAGGACATCTATTAAAGACTTCAATCATATTCAAATGATCCATACAATAAGATCCGCTGGACATCACGCCTCAATTCAAGATCCACAGTCACCAATTTCATCTGGTCGACAATTAGGGTTTTTAACCTAATTCATCTAGATAGTTGACTTTTAATCAGGGCATGGATCCAAAACTCAAGGCATGATTCAAGAACCTCTACTACCTCAATATAACCCATTTACATCACTCATTTGAGGAGAAGATCTTAATTCCACACAAAAGTCCAAAATCTCACTTTATTTGGAAAAAGTCAACTGTATGGGATCACCTTTGACTTTTAAGATTTTTGGTCAAACCATGACTTTCAAAGATCAATATCATCAATATATGGATATTAAAGTCATTTGACCAAAGAAATTCAAGAAGAATCATCAAGGAGCAAAAAGTCGGGAATTAGGGTTTTTGAGGGCATTGTGGGAACTCAAAATTTCACCTACACAACTCAAAAAACTTCCAACATGAAAGTTGTAGATCTTGCAAAATAAAACAACATCTTACATAGGAACTTTTTTCAAAAGATCAACCATTTAAGAGATTTGGAATTTTCAAGCTTTAGGTTATAAAAACTTAGAAATTTTTCTAAGTGTTTTTAACCTAGTTTTCATCCAACTTTGGGCTCATTTTTCACAATTTTCCCAAATGATTCTGAAGAAAACCCAAACTAATGATTTGAAGTAGATGTTTAGGGCTTTCCAAATTGTGCTCAACCTTCTCCGAATTCATTTTGAGCTAGGAGTTATGCTTGTTCCAAGTTGGCCTCATAAGGTGAAATTATAGGTCATGTACAAATTGGAACTTTGCAATTTTGTGCAAATGCCTTCTCTAAATGATGCTACCCGACCTCTAATACATCTGCAAGCACACCATACATCCAATTTCATCATTGCATAAGGATTAGAGAATATTCCCAAAAAACAAAGGCATGTGATTATGTAATGATTACATTTAGGAATTTATGGCAAATTGATGAATCACCAAAGGAATCTCTTCCCAACCAATTGGAGCTCATTTCTGTCTCAGATTTGTCCCCTAAGATCAAGCAAAATCGAGGGCTAGGGGATTGATCAAATGGAATCAAAATTCTCATCATTACATAAGAGATATTTGCAAACTTCCTTCATGGCCAAGAAAACCAAATCAACCTCACTAAGCAAGCTCACTCCTCTGCAACTATACTGAACCATTTGCCTATAAATAGGAGAGCATACCTCAGTAGAAAAACACACCAAAGCAACAGAATTCTTGCTTTCTCTTTTCTTTCTTCATACTTAGTTTTTTCAAAGGTCCTTTGGCAAGAAGACTCGGATTCTTCAAACCAAAGCTCTCTCTTTGAAAGTAAGTATTCAAACACATTGAGGGAGGCATTTAGAGGTGATCCAAACCTCTGGAACACTTCTGGGCTTGGAGAATCATCATCTTCACCTCTCATTTGGAGCACTTGCAGTTGGAGGACCACAGAACAATTCAGGAGGTTCCAAGCAAGGTTAAGCATCCAGGCACATTCCTTAGAGTATAGTGAAGCTATTCAGATGGTCGCAGCTCATCTGTAACTGCAGATTCATCATCCTCCATGTTCACTTGAAGCTCAAATCGAAGGAGTCGAGTAGAGCAATTCAGAAGGTTTGAGGTCACAACAAGCATCCAGTTAGCATCACTGAGTCCCAAGGAAGCTTTTGGGATCATTCATAAAAAACCCAGGTGCTCTCCAACATCCTCACGATCTTCATTCTCAGAGGTAAGTTTCTCAACTCCACCTATTTAATTCATGTACCTTTTTGGATAAAACTCCACACCATTCTATTCAGCATCATAAGAGGATTAAAAACCCTCTATCATCAGTCATTTATGCTTCAGTATAGCCATTTAATTTAGTTTTCAAATTTTAGGGTTCTTCACGTATTTTAGATAATTCAGTAGATGTAGTTAATATAAATTCATATTAGTTACATATCTGGAATCGTGAGTGAATTTAGAGCAAGTTTGGTCTTTACATCTTTGCGAATGGTTGAGAGTTGAGAGAGTTCAGAAATTCAAAATTTGAGAGCTTGAGGAAGAAGATGACAATGGTGGTGGCGCGCAAATTTCAAATCCCAGGGCATAGTTTATTTTATATTTAATGATATGCGTTTCATAAACGAATGAATAACTTGCCCCAGTGGCCACACATGCGCTCTTAGTCTCCTCATGCCCAAGGTTTGGGGTTCGAATCCCCCTCGCCTCAGACCTTTTGATTTTATTTTCTTTTTTTTGCTTCTATACACTTGAACACTATATGAATTACATTGAAGCCAGCTTACTATCACCACACACGTGTTGGCTCAGTGGTGTTTGTTTTGGGTGTGTGACCTAGAGGGCGTGTGTTCAAACCTTGGAGGAGACAAAATCATTTTTTACCACTAATTCCCTTCATTTTATCTCACAACTTCACACAATTAATTCACCTATCAAATTAAATCATTTTCACTTCATTTTTCACACACTTGTTATTTAATATACCTATTTTATGAGTAATCAAAAAAATCACAAAAATATTATTTATTTCATATATTTTAATTAGGTTTAAAATAGTATGTTTTAATTGTTTTCTTAAATACTTTAAATATATATATTTTCATTTTGTTTTAATCTAATTATCTTGTAAATAATTTTATTATAAAACCCTAATTATTTAGGTCTTATTTAGGTATAGATTTTATCTTTACCTTAACTAAGCTGACTTTTGTCAATTTTCAAAACCGTATTTACAAAATCCTCTTTCTGTTTTCAAAATATTCTTCTGGTATTTGAAGGGCATTATTCCCGGTGAAACTCTTCAGATACCTATGTGACCTATGTCCATCTTCACTTCTTCTGTTTTCAAAAACCCTTAACTGTTTATCATAAATATTCAACTGTTATCTATTGCTGGTAAGGCTTTGTACATACTTCTTCAAAGGCCTCCACTCCATCCAGGTTAGGCTTTACAAGCTTTCAATTTACAGTCTTTATTTAAATTACTGTCAAATATAAACTGTGCATATATTTGTTTAGAACTATGTTTGAGTGTAAACCCTAGGACAGTTAAACTATATATATATTATAGGAATATGACCTAGGATTGAGAATGTCTTCCCGGTGAAGGCTCTTTCCTAATTAGAGATCTGTAGTTCAAACCCCCAAGATGAATTATTCCCGGTGAAACATCTTGGCAAAAACCTTAGAATCCAAAAATAGGACACATCCACCCAAAGAGGAATTATTCCCGGTGAAACCTCTTGCCCATTTGCTTAAAGCTAAAATAAGTTCAAAACTACATAGCTTTCTCTTGTGCTATAACTAGGACCCTCGATGACCCTCGATTAGCCTCCTCTTGGGCTTTGTACAAGGACCCACAGGCTTCTTAAAAGCATTTCCAGCTTCCTCTTGAGCTTGTATACAAGGACCCATCAGGTTTCTTATAAACATAGGAACAGGTCTTTAGTCACCTTTTAACATACCCTGGTGAGTTTCTTCCAATTTAAACCAGACTTTAAACAAGCTAAGTTTGTCTCAATTTTACATTGAGTATACCTTTTGGAATGAGAGGCATGGACAGTCTCTGTCACCCTTATCTTCATTAATCTTCCTTAGCAGAGTCCAGGATCCATGTTTTGTTTATCCTCAGTCAGTGTCAGCCTTCATCTTGGGCTTTAAAACAAGAAGTCTCCACTAGATAATCTTTCTGCCATTCATTTTAACAAAAATCCCTGGAAAGGGTTAGCCTCCAACCATTCTTTCATTTTAATAAAAATCCCTGGAAAGGGTTAGCCTCCAAATCATTCTTTCATTTTAATAAAAATCCCTGGAAAGGGTTAGCCTCCAAATCATTCTTTCATTTTAATAAAAATCCCTGGAAAGGGTTAGCCTCCAAATCATTCTTTCATTTTAATAAAAACCCCTGGAAAGGGTCAGCCTCCAAAATCACTCCTTCAGAACCAAAGATTCATTCTCTTAAGAGATATTTTCCCCAAAAGAGTCAAAACCCCTGGAAAGGGTCAGCCTCCAAAAAACATGATAAAAATTCAGTCTTTTAATAGTCAACTTCTCCAGCTGAGTCAAAATCCCTGGAAAGGGTTAGCTTCCAAAAAACATAAAAATAAATTAGTTTGTTAAAACCTCTAGCAGAATAAAACTCCCCCAGTGAGTCTTTCATTTTTTAGCCACAACCTTGGGCTTTGTACAAGGCAGATAAACCATATTTCCCTGTGTCAAAGATTCCTAATCTCTAGGATCTTTTCCCCATAGAGTCTTTCACACTCAGTTTCTTTAAAAGTCCGCCACAACCTTGGGCTTTGTACAAGGCAGAAAATAATATTCCCCCTAGCTAGAGTAGCCACAACCTTGGGCTTCATACAAGGCACAACTTAATAACCATCCTCAGTAAGAGTCAGCCACAACCTTGGGCTTTGTACAAGGCACACAAAATAGAGTCATCCATAGTCTAAAAATAAAAACTCAGTTATCCTCAGCAGTTAGCCACAACCTTGGGCTTTATACAAGGCACACAAATAGAGTCTCCCTAAGTAGAGTCAGCCACAATTCTGGGCTTTGTACAGAACACCAAATAAAATCCATCAAATAAACACTCTCCAACTAGAGTCAGCCTCAATTCTGGGCTTTGTACAGAACACAAAAAATCTTTAGTTTAAATTCTCCCCAGTAGAGTTATCTTTCAATAAATAATAAATCAATCAAAAGCCTCAAGCTTGGGCCTCATTCAAGCCAGCTAAAAAATCAAATCTTTTATACAGTAGATAGACATAGCTTATCTCTATAAAGAGATCTTTCTCCTATCTCACCACATTCAAACAAACATTTCAATTTCAATTTCAAACATTCTCCCATTTAGGACTCTGAAAGGCATGCTCTGAGGCAAACAAACCCAGACTTGTACACTTTCCCTAATTTGGATGAGAATCTTTCTTTCATTTAAGAGAACGCGACTGGCATGCTTGCAAACATACAAGTAAGGTCCCTATCTTAATGAAATGAATTCAGCTTTTCTGTCACTTAAAAATGTTTGTGGTGGAATAGTAGAAATACCTCTCTATAAAGATGACTTCATGTCTCTTTACCGTAAACAGAGATTTAATTCAAGCTTCAACCTTGAGCTTCAAGCAAGGCACCCAAAAATAATTAATAATTAATTAGTTCCCTGAACTACATTAAGCTCTGACTTCCATTAGGGATATGTACGCATGAGGTTCACAAGGAATCTCAGTGAGCTAATAAAATACCAAAAATAGTCAGTCTGTCTGTCTGTCTTTCTTTTATTCAATTCAATTCCTTCTCCTAATACAAAGGAGAAACTTTCCCAATAATCATTAGCAGCACAAACACATTTAGACACAGAGAAGGTTCCTGTAGAGTACTACAGATATGTAGGGTGCTTAAACTCTTCCCTATGTATAACCGACCCCCCGGACTCCAGAATTTCTAGTCTAGGTGAATCCCCACACTTAGCAAACTCCTAGGGTTTAGTTGAGATCTTTTTTCCCCTTTCCTACTCGTAGGACAAATAAGAAAGTTCGTGTGATATCGTAGGAAGAACTGAAATAAAATTCATCCCACCACGGGCGCATTCTCCTTCCAAATTTCGCGTGAAGGGTCTAGCGTGCCGTCCTCCCAAGTGAAACGGGGAGGTAAAAAAAACGACAACCACACCTTCTGTTCTGGTGAACACCATGAAGGCTCTTCAACAGAATCAAGCTGATCTTGCTTCTCGTCTGGATAAGCATGAGGAAACTCACGATGAGTTCAGAACCTTTATGAAGACGCAGACTGAAAGCACTACTGAGATTCAAATCCTTTTGGCCAAGAGAGTTTCTAAGCTAGGCTAGTCGTAGTGTGTCTTGGTCTTTGATGTCTTCTTGTTTCTTGCATCTGTTTCTTGCATCTGCTTCTATCCCTTTTGTATTCTTCTGATATATTTTGTTAATCAATGAAACATTATCTTCTTCACGTTATGTTGTTTTATCATCTGAATCTTTTTAATGCTTTTTGATGTTATGACAAAATGGGGGAGAAACATGATAATTGATTTGATTTATCTTATCAGTTGTTGGGATTAAGTCTCAACATTCCTAACATTATTTGCAAGTTTTATGTCTGTGAGATTTTTTGCAGGACTGAAGATATTCTGAAAAAGCTCGACATAAGAAGCAAATACATGAGGAAAGGCATTTCTATAAAGAAGCATGTTCTTGGAAAATTGAAGCAAGCTTAGTGTTGTGAAGCTTCGAGATCAGAAGCAGGAGAAGAATGTTCTGACAGTCATTCATTGAATGCTCTGATGTTCTCGGTTGAAAATATGCTCTGACACATTTTCTTCATCTTATATGCTCTGATAAATGCTATTCATTAAAGAATGCTCTGATACATGATAGTCATCAAGAATGCTCTGATACATTCACATTATGACTCTGATACATTCATGTTCTGATATTTTTGTCTAGTATGTTCTGAAACATTTCAGGATGTAAAGATGCTCTGATGATGCTCTGATACATTCAAGAATGTTCTAATTCTATCAAGCATGCTATGACAACTAAGAAGAAATTCAAAGCTCTGAAGCTGTCCTATGGAAGCAAGAAGCAGAAGCTCTGAATTTTCTGAAGTTCTAGGCAAAGTGAACGTCTCTGCTGAAATGAAAAATACTCAGGGAAGTCTTTTATTTATAAATTCTTCTAGTATTTATTTCAGGGGAGATTGTTAATCTCAGGGGGAGACATATTCACACACTCTGATTATATGCTTATGCTATATCTGGATAATTGTATTTTGTCATCTGATATTCTGATTGCAAATTCATATCAATTATATATGTTTTGTCATCATCAAAAAGGGGGAGATTGTTAGAACAAGATTTGTTCTGATCAATATTCTTGTTTTGATGATAACAATGTATATGAATTTTGTATAAGACAATGTGGTACTCTAATCCAATGCATTTTCCATTTCAGGAAATATATAAGGAGTATGCACAGTTCAGCGCTAAGAAGCACTGACTCAGAAGGTTCAGGATTGCAACATCAGAACATGCTCTCGCAAGACATCAGAAGATGGTCAAGCAGAATCAGAACATGGTCTATGAAGCATCAGAAGAACTTGAGATCAGAAGCAGAAGCACTGAAGTTCTTATGGTATCACGCTAAAGCACTTCAAAGTCAGAAGACAAGAAGATGCTCTGCACCAAGCTGTATCTCTGATTCTGATTATTCAAACATTGTATTCACAAAATCTGAGATCAGAAGTTAGTACTAGATGACAGTCTACGAAGTCTAATCTCTGACTGACAAAAGGAAAGTTAGAAGCTACAAAAGGCATAGTCAGTAAAAGCAGAGAAAAGCATGGTTCGAGGTAGTTGACAAACCAGTGAAAACATTAAATGCAAAGCTGTCCAGACACGCAACGCATTAAATGCAGTTCAACGGTCATCTTCTCAAAATGCCTATAAATATGAAGTTCTGATCAGAATACCAAAACATTGCTGAAATCAAAACATACGAACTTCATCTTCAAGCTCACATTCTTTGTAATATTTAGTGAGTGATAAGCTTAGAACTTAAGAGAAATATCACAGTTGTGATTATAGATTTTTAAGAAGCATTTGAATACTCTTGTAAACATTTATTTTACATTGATTTGTAAAAGGTTCCTAGAGTGATCAGTGAGATCAGTAGACTCTAGAAGACTTAGAAGTTTCTAAGTGTTGATTTCCTAGAGTGATCAAGGTGTGATCAGTATACTCTAGAAGACTTAGAGTGTTTCTAAGTGGATAACCATTGTAATCAAGATTGATTAGTGGATTAAATCCTCAGTTGAGGTAAATCACTCTAAGGGGGTGGACTGGAGTAGTTTCGTTAACAACGAACCAGGATAAAAATATTGTGTTCATTGTTTTTATCTTAAGAGTTTTTAAAGTCACTTATTCAACCCCCCCCCCCCCCCCTTTCTAAGTGTTTTTCTATCCTTCAGTAACTTCGTGTTCCAGTTAATATTCAAAATTTGTTCCGTTAATTCAATATTTTGTTCTGTAACTTCATATTCCTGTTAATATTCAATATTTTGATCAATAACTTCAAGTTCTAGTTAAAATTCATTATTTTGATCAATAATTTCGTATTCCCGTTAATATTCCAAATTTTTTCACGTTAACATTCAATATTTTGATTACTAACTTTATGTTCTCGTTAATATTCAATATTTTGATTAATAATGTCATGTTCCCGTTAATATTCAATATAGTTTGATCAATAACTTTGTGTTCCCGTTAATATTTAATAGTTTGATCAATAACTTCATGTTCCCGTTAATATTCAGTAGTTTTATTTTATTTTTTAATTAAAATATATCTTTTTGTTTGAAAAATTTTTATAAAGAATTTCGAATTGACATTCCTTTAAGTAAAAATAAAATAATTTTGTTTAGATAAACACAAATAAGAATCTTTTTCACAAATAAAATAATTTAGCAAATAATAATGTTTTAAATAAATTTACATTACATTAATAAATTTTAATTTTGTCTTTTTGTGATGATTTTGAACATACAATCTTCACTGTAACAATTAATTTAAAATTAATTATTAAATTTTGTATTTTATTATAGTTTAATATCTTTTAATAATTATTAAATTTTAATCAATTGGATATTAGAAATGAAAGTATGTTGATACTAACTAAATTTACAAACATAATCTTGTGATATCAAAAGTGAACAATTTTATGCAATGAGCACTAGCAATGATTTCATTGTAGTGTTTCCTTATTTCTTCAAGCAGTAGTAGGTTGTTGAAATTTCTGTCATTGCAAGCCGTTGTTTCATGCTTTAGGACACGTTAAACAGAAAACTCAAAGCTGTCCATGTTATCACTTATTACACATCTACATCAGGTAAGGGCCACTAATTCTCTTTGTTACTTGACTTGACATGCAATCCACTGTTAAAAATTGTTTCTCTCATTACCACAGGGAGTCATCGGTAGCATATTGCATGTAGTTTCCCAAACCTCATGTGCTAATTTGGCGTTTCTTGAAAGTGCTGAAGAGTTTATAGTTATACCTTTCCCCCAAAAAAGTAAGATCTTGATGTTCCTGAGAAAAATTTAAGAGCAACATTTTGAACTCAATGGCTTCAGTCAAGACTAATTCATGTGAAATACCAGTCATCAAGGATAAGGCATCAAGAGATATTGCATCAGATGAAACTTTAGACATGACTACAGTTGATGGTATAATAAGTAAATGAGTTGGTAGACAACACTTTTGGTCATTTTGAAACATCAAAGCATGCATGGAAATGTGAAACAGATATCAACATAGACCGATAAAAATGTACTCACAGGTGGAGCAAAAGCAACATCAATAATCGAATCTTTTTCGCAGTTAGGGGATTGCAATAAGTGTAGGCGTTTCAGCATAAAGTATGCCAACCAAGACAAGCATGCTAGAACTTCTCGCATGATGTTTGTTTGTACAATTCCAGGATTTGCAAAACTGATGCATAACAATACAGAAAATGAATCTCGTGCCTTCCAAAGCACAGGCAACAATCAGATCTGACCATTTTTGGACGCTTGCGACCCTTGGGAGGATTATATCCATATAATGCTTGCCTTCTAAATACACACCATGTGCCGACATATACAGGACCCTGAATACCATCAAAACCCTTCATATTAATCTGCAAACTTCAACAGATGCTACAAAAAAGCAAAATTCAAGAATAAGCATGCAGATGTATATGCTTAATAGTCAAAGAAGCATTTATCTCAAACAAAAATAAAAGTAGCAATTATAGGTATCCAAATAGCCACTTATCTCAAACAACAGTACCAATTATAAGTACCTAAATAAGCACTTATCTCATGACATGATAGTTGTTGCTAAAGAAACAGAAGCAACAAAATTGAAATTGGGAAGCTGAAAGAGAGAGAAATGAGTAGGTCCTGCTATATTTTGTTGATCAGTTGCATTTGATCAGCTGTTTAAGCTTGTCATTGATCAGTTACATTTGATTAATTGTTTAAGATTGCCATTAATCAAGCAGTTTCACTAAATTTGCATGGATATCAACCGATCATCTATGATTAATGGCATAGATATAAGCATCAATAAATTATCAAAAACGGCGTGATTGCATGAACAATCGAGATAATAAGAACAAAGAACCAAAAATAAAACAACTATCAAGAACGGCGTGATTGCAAAATATTACAAAATACATTACATAATTAACCTGAAATATCACAAATTGTATCAACCATAGCAGTATATCTTGTTTATTGAACCAAAAAAGGTTGCCGCGCGACTTTACTTGTGTACTGGCAAATGGACTGTAGTGCTGCCAGACTTCAAGTGCTAAAGTGGATACAAGATGTTGAAGTTTTGTACCTATTATCATCACAAGCTTTTTCGCGTAGCGAAAACACATGTTAAACCGAAATAGTTTTCAATTGAGTAACTCATTTTGAGTTGTTGAAAAAATGAAAACAGATTATTATACATAAAATTGCAGGTATAAAGGAGAACCTGAAGTATATATTCAAACCTGCAAATTTAGAAACTCGATTATCCAAAAAACTTAACGAAGACACTTCATTCATTCAACATGTCTATCACAAAAAATGAAAGTTAAGAATGACATTCCAAGAATCAAACGTTCATGATTCTCGAAACTGTCACGCGGTAGACTTGAGGAAGTTAACACACACCTATACTCACGGAAAGTTTAAAAAGTTGCAAAACAGGACTGGTCAATATAGCTTGTGATTCAAACAATATATGATATATTGAATCATTTACCCTCTTCAGAATTAGTGAACTTGCCGAGATTTTGAGTAACAACAACATTCATCCTGGCAGCCCTAGCTTCAAATGCTTCAATCACTACATTATGCTTCAACCAATCCTCACCCAAAAGGAATAAAAAATCAGTATAAAATCACAAACCAAAGGACACAGGTGTGCTTACATTCAGCCTCAATTGCCGCCCACGAGGCTAAGTTTATTGATTCTGGATCATCCTCAAACTCAATTTTCGGAAAACCAATATATTGTGAATCAGTATCAGTTTGGTCTCCCTTGAAAAATTCATTAAGAGATCTTTGCCTGCTCTGTCGCGTAGGATTAACGCTCGTGTTATTGATGAGTTCATCACTGCTTGCAATATTGAGTAGTTCATCTTCCAAGACACGGAAACCACAAGATCCACGGCTCTGTTAGACATCAACACAAGCATACACATCGCTTCGACATTAGTATTTCCCTAGATCCCATTGCTCTCTTAAATCCATTTATTTCCTGAACAATGTTATAATCAATAAGAAAATTACACTCTCTTAGTGCCAATGAAATCAGAGTCAGATTGACACAACACAACCATTCACCGAAAATATCGCAACCCAAAATCAACAGATTAAAATCAGAACAATGGCCCAGATGCAAAAACATATCAAATCACTCATCATTTCATCAACCAAACCGATTCAAATAAAAAATTTTGTAGTAGCAAACATAACAAAAACTAATAGATGAAAAGCCAACAACATGCTTGATAACATATATATCAAACGATATTTTCAATTGAAGTGTCACTAGTAAATTATTGAAATGCCACAATTCAGATGCACATATAACAATCATATATTGATATCAAGCATTCAACACTAATCATACTCATAGCAATCAACATACTACAATTCAAATGGAGTAAGTACTATTACAATTGAACTGAGGTCAATCAGTAAAACTTGTGTGTTGTCATTTGATAAACTAAACTTCCTATACGAAAGAAAATAAATTACCACATAATTCAAATGGAGTTTCATCCTCTTTGTTGTCCCTATACCGCGAACCAGTTCTCCACTCTGCATAATACACAAAATTGAAACTGAGACCTATCACAGAAAAATCAAACTAAACAGGAATCATCATTCATCACACAAGACTCAGTCTCTAAGATCCCAAAACAATAACAATTCTCAATTAGACACAGACCATAATTGTCAATATTTAAATTCTAAAAAAATAAAACAAATCTGCAGTATTCCACTTTTCCAATATTCAGAATCAATTCTACACCTCTAGAATCAACTCGAATTGGTTTAAACGTCAAACCAAACATACACAGAGTTTTCCTTAATCCGTTAAACGATTAGAAAATCAATCTATAGACTAACCTTCATTGACTGAGTCAGTTTCATGGTCATCCTCAATATCATCAGAGTCAGCAACATAATCAGGTTTCTTGCTCAAAGACATCAATTCCAATTTGAGTTAGTTGCTCAAAGTCATCAATTCCAATTTTACGTCTTTGAAGCCGCATGTAATCAGTTTCTTTGCGCTCCAAATTCCTCATCACCACTTCATGCTCTTCCACTGGTAATTGAGATTCCTGCACTATCCTTTGAAGCGCTCTACGTTAAATTAAGCATGTATCATTATTATGTTAAATCTTAATTAAGTGCACACAAATGAGACATAAAGAGAGGGTGATAAAAGGTTTTTCAATAAAACAGAATAAGTATGAATCTACACCGAAAAAGCGTAGATAGTCCAAACCGAGCTTATCAGTCAAAATGCACATTCAAACCGGACCTGCACCAGTAAAAGAAATTAATCCGTATCAGGTCGAAAAAGCAAAATGAGTCAAAGAAAATACTTGAGAAAACAACATAAAATGAGCACGTGTTTTGTAACACCCTTCTAAACCCCGCGGAAATTAATAAAATAATTCAGAGTAAAACATGAAAACAAGGGTGCCACAATTCCAATTAAAACAAATTTATCATAACTCCATTGTCATGCTTTCACTAAGGAATAATTCATCATAATACATAAATATCTCATGTTAACACAGCGGAAAATTTATCACACGGATAAGCTTAACATCATCTATGCAATATCCCACAGAATTAATACCATAACAACACGATAGAGTATCATCATAAACTCTAAACTAGCGTTCCCCCAGTGTTACAATATCAGAGCATGACACCTAACGCTACACTAATACACTGACTTATGAGCTAATCCTCACCAAGTCGAAAGCAGCTATCCTCAATCTGAAAATGTCAACAATAAGGGTGAGTCTCATCACAGTTAACAAATGTTATTGCATCTTAAATAACAACACATCATAGTTATATCATTCACCCAATTTCATCATATTCAGATTATCAGGAACGTCCATCATTTACACAAATGCCAACAGAACACATCTTTCAAACAGACAATCATACTCAACATTAATTCAACAAAACACGCAACCAACACATCATCAATATTTATAACACCAGAATACTTCCAATCATGTTATAAAAGTATGCATATGTATGAACTGACACTATGCATGTGGTACCAACCTCATCAAATGGGAATAACCCATGACCAATCCAACATCATCAAGATACGGCCCTGCCAGCACAGATTCCACACAATGGGAATCATGCCCTTCACTGATCCAACACACCCTTATGGATATAGTATCATCAATGAACATGAATGAATGCAAACATACTTGAACATACTTATACCATCGTCAAGTCTAATGAGTAACATCGTCAAATACTCATTTCATCATCATCATCATCAACATCATCATCATCATCAAAGTAGGTTTATATACATTAGCATCATTCAAATACAATCAATCATCATCATCATCATTAAAGAACATACATGTGTCCACATCAATCATCATCATCAATAAGAAGAACACACATGTATCCACATCATTCCACAGCAATCAATCATCATCATATAATTCTCAACAAATCATCACATCATAATAATTTTCAAAACAACATCTTATATTGTCACATTTCATCATATATGTCAACAATACATCATCCAATTAAACAATTCGTCACATGATTAATATTTCAACATAGCATGTATTTAACACATCTCATCACATATATGTACAATACATCATTCACCAAGAAATAAAAATCATATTTAAAAATATTTGGATTCACACCTCATTCCATCATTTAAACACGTAGACCATCTCGTAAGATTCATCGTGCTCGAAACGATACTAAAAACAGACCTACGGTTCGAAAGTTACACATCATTTAACTTTTCCAAGAAAACAACCATCACTACAGCACGCGGCGCAACAAAGGTTCGCGGCGTGACCTGAACCACAAAACGAGTTCGCGGCGCAACATATGCACGCGGCGCGAAACGAGAAAATAAGTACGCCTTCGCGGCGCCAACACTGGGACGCGACGCGAACTGGCGATTTCACAGACTTTCGGGTCTGCGTCAGATCCTGCGATCTCGCCCAATTTGAGTCCAAAACTAACTCCAAACATCATATACAGGCAGTTAATCATAAATTGCATCATTATTCATCATCAAACATCAAAACAACACATAAATCAATCAATAATCCATGCAATTTTCATCAATTCATAACCTCCCCAAACCTAACATATAATCCAATTGACTCAACAACATCCCTAATCAATATTATTATCTAAGAACACGATAATAGATGATAACCAGAGAGTCCCCCCTTACCTTAGCCAAAGACTCTTGATTGGTTCTTTTCCTCTTTGTTCCTCTTCACGTACCAGCTTTCCAATCTCTCATCTCCTCTGCTCTGCTTTTCACGTTCCTTTTTCCTTTCTCCCAATTTTCCTTATTATTTATGAAAAATAACATTTTAATTAGTAAAGGGCTTTACTAACATTGCACCCCCTCTTTACTAACACCACACTTGGCCCAATAGCCCATCTCATAATTCTTTCCAAATAATTCCACAAAATACCGAATAATTCCAAATAATAATTTAATTTACGATTAAATTAAAATTAGAAAATATGGGGTGTTACAACTCTCCCCCACTAAATGAGTTTTCGTCCTCGAAAACATACCTCAAGTAACCAGCTCGTATAAGAGTCCTTCACCTGACTCTCCATCTCTCAATTAACATTACCATCAGTCAATCCTCAAAAATCCATCTGACATAACCAACAGGAAACATGTTTCATACATTCAAATCCCAGTTCTTACGTCGCATTTGACCATCCAAAAGGATACCACTCGCTATATCTCCAAAAGGTTAACAACAATAGAACATTGAGGTACAACCTATATAATACGCTTAACAACTGAGTAATACAATTACATAATCCATAGTGTGATCACACTGATCAACACTGCAGGGATGCATACCATCTACCGAACTTATCATCCTCAGACACACTTTTCCATTTGAGTGATAAGGTAATACTTACACTTTTCACCAACCGCTTCCTTCAAGAAACTCAATACTCATATTCCTATACCATTGAATTCCAATTATCTGACTCCTCTTAAGTCACACCAGCAATTATCCAACACGTTACATTCCGCTTTTTCCGCACTACTCTGATTACTCATCACAATCATCTATACCAAATAGATTTCCGAGTTTCACCCGATTCCGACTCTCTTTACTCATTCGTCCAAGAATCATTCCTCATCATTCATGGTACTAATCTTCCACTTAGCAATCCTTACTCGCATCCAACGAAAACCAATTCCTGATTTACTTCCTCTATTTAAACATCCTAACCATCAGAACAAGTACACACAAGTAATTATAGTCACACTCATTAGCATCAATATACCATTGCTTACAAAATAGCCCAACTGAGTCCCACTCTCTTTTAAGAATTAAATCCACTTCGTCCTTCATAGAGTGTAATTACTCATTATATCTGGAATCTACAATATCACCTTAATAACAACACAAAATTATTACAGCATCATATAGTATCAATTCTTCGTTTTAATTTCGCCGAATACATACTCTTTAACTATGTACAACCGTAATAACATATTCATCATCTCGGAAATTATTCAAAAGAGTTATAATTCTTCGACACGACATCCTTATATCCACTGGATTCTAAATCCAACATATAGATCAACACATATTCTCTATGTAAGCTCCTGACATATTAATTCCTCACTTCCCACGAGTAGTACTCATAACACTACTCCACATCACACTTTCGCTGTGCGACTCTGATTACCCGTCTTAAGTCATTTGTCCATCATGTTGCACTCTTTCATATTCACCTCTTCATCAATTCACACAACATAGTGAGTGATTATTCCCACGGCTTCGCATTCATCACATCTTATACCATTAAGGTAACAAAACAAGCTCATCTCATCTATATGATTCCATCTACTACCAACAAGAGATTTAGGGTGATCAAGTCCTAAATTTGTCAATAGATAGTTGAAAATCATATTTAAGCATAAACCGTCGTTACTACATAATAGTGTCCATTTCCGAGTTTGCACCCAAACTCATTAACATCGTCATAGTTCAATAATCCACTACGGTGTCCTTCTTCTAGAATATTCTTCCGAAGCTCAAAACATCAGAAACACAAATCCAATCACTCAACCTCATTATATTATTCTAGTCGATTGTGAATTCACCGCCTTTACCTTGGTAATTCAAAGTCAACCTATCGATCAACTCAACATCATCTTTCTGACCTTCTCTAATCTCGTCAAGAATACCACTAGTGAGCCTTAGCATACCCAAACTAACACTATTAGGATCACCTTCACATACCAACTCAAGTCTCTAAATTGTCCAATTAAATCCAACTCCTTCACCATTAGCACCGACATATTTAAAGACTTCCTACGCAACATAATAGCTCAACATATTTCTTACCAGGATGGTAATTCAAACTAAAATCTTAATCCTAAAAAAAATATACTCTAACCATCTCTGTTGCCTCATATTAAGCCCCTTTCTGACTAAAGAGGTACTTCAATTCTTATGATCACTAAACACTTCGAATCCTGAACCATACAACTAACCTGCAAGACCAAGACCACACTCATAACTCGTGGTTTTAATCCAAATTCCATGACATCCTTCACATCCAAATATCATTCCACTCAAAATCTCAACAAAGTCTTCCTCACATCAATAGGTGTCAGAAATCCTCTAAAATTCTTCTTTTATACTTATCGTTACTTTGCCATCACAAATACGATTCCAAGAGTTCTAAAGTTTATCCCATATTTACTACTAATTCACTTATCACTAAAATCCATCGGCCCTCAAACCATCTTTATTACCGAACATCTCATCAACAACATGTTCCACTCAATTTTGTTTCGAACAATCACGGTAGTAGGCATTCCTATTCAACAAGTTTCACGCTTCCTTAACCGACTTCACAATATCTCCTTATAGGATCAATCTACTGTATTTATAACTCTCCCATAAGGTAAAACATAATCTCTCCTCTTCGTAGGTTCAAACGACACGTCAATCTGACACTCGGAACCCAAGATATGAATTTTCCATCGTTATCTGAAATGCAACATCGACATCATGCAGCGACGCTCTATACGGTATTCCCAAAACTCTTCAAATGGTACATCCAATTCTTAAAATTACTTCTCAACAAACCTTCTAATTATTCCTTCAATCCGTTCAATACTGACACTGACATCCCGTGCAGTACCAATAAACAAGTCTAGTTATAAGAACAAGAGTAACCGTAACTTCACATATTTCCGACGTCATTCTATCGCAATTAAATACGTTACAGCTGCTGCAACTATTTTTATAACAAAGTTCATCTCGTTATCTTTCCGACGCTTCAAACGGAACTCAATTCGGATGTCCAGAACTCCAGTTATGAATTTTCGAAGTTCTGCAGCTATTCAGCAATTTTTCTGCGTTTTGCTTACGAAAATCTCACTCGAAAACTCATTCTCTTCAACTGGATCACATTCCAAACAGCCCCTCATCGTATCTCTTCACTTCCAAACATTCTTATAACTTAAGCGACACATTCCCCCGCCGAAGTCCGCTTTCTGAAACATCACGACAGCAATCCTCCTTGCAAACTCGTAACTGAACCTCTTCCGAGACGCAAGGCTACTCAACTGACAACTTCGCAGCACACCAGCAGGCTGACACATCGCAACTTTCTAATTTTCCTCTCCTACAATTAATCACGAAATACTTCTAATCATCTTCCTTCAAGATGTTCCAACTCAATTACCAGTCAAATCTTAATTCCAAGTCGCCTTCAATTCGGGAAACAACAAACTCCAACAACACTTGCACTGTTGCCAACAATAGCCTACTGAATCAATCATCTTACAACTGAAACATAACCGAGAAGCAAAGCTTCTCCCCCACTTGTTTCAATCTAACACCTGCAACAAAACAAACAAGTACCGACAGTGATTCACTCACATGTCGTGTACCAAGGGATAAAACACCGACAGTATACGACTGTCGCGCAACTCAACTGACTCGACAATTGGCCGGACGGGCCAACCTGCTCTGATACCACTATTGTAACACCCTTCTAAACCCCGCGGAAGTTAATAAAATAATTCAGAGTAAAACATGAAAACAAGGGTGCCACAATTCCAATTAAAACAAATTTATCATAACTCCATTGTCATGCTTTCACTAAGGAACAATTCATCATAATACATAAATATCTCATGTTAACACAGCGGAAAATTCATCACACGGATAAGCTTAACATCATCTATGCAATATCCCACAGAATTAATACCATAACAACACGATAGAGTATCATCGTAAACTCTAAACTAGCGTTCCCCCAGTGTTACAATATCAGAGCATGACACCTGACGCTACACTAATACACTGACTTATGAGCTAATCCTCACCAAGTCGAAAGCAGTTATCCTCAATCTGAAAATGTCAACAGTAAGGGTGAGTCTCATCACAGTTAACAAATGTTATTGCATCTTAAATAACAACACATCATAGTTATATCATTCACCCAATTTTATCATATTCAGATTATCAGGAACGTCCATCATTTACACAAATGCCAACAGAACACATCTTTCAAACAGACAATCATACTCAACATTAATTCAACAAAACACGCAACCAACACATCATCAATATTTATAACACCGGAATACTTCCAATCATGTTATAAAAGTATGCATATGTATGAACTGACACTATGCATGTGGTACCAACCTCATCAAATGGGAATAACCCATGACCAATCCAACATCATCAAGATACGGCCCTGCCAGCACAGATTCCACACAATGGGAATCATGCCCTTCACTGATCCAACACACCCTTATGGATATAGTATCATCAATGAACATGAATGAATGCAAACATACATGAACATACTTATACCATCGTCAAGTCTAATGAGTAACATCGTCAAATACTCATTTCATCATCATCATCATCAACATCATCATCATCATCAAAGTAGGTTTATATACATTAGCATCATTCAAATACAATCAATCATCATCATCATTAAAGAACATACATGTGTCCACATCAATCATCATCATCAATAAGAAGAACACACATGTATCCACATCATTCCACAACAATCAATCATCATCATATAATTCTCAACAAATCATCACATCATAATAATTTTCAAAACAACATCTTATATTGTCACATTTCATCATATATGTCAACAATACATCATCCAATTAAACAATTCGTCACATGATTAATATTTCAACATAGCATGTATTTAACACATCTCATCACATATATGTACAATACATCATTCACCAAGAAATAAAAATCATATTTAAAAATATTTGGATTCACACCTCATTCCATCATTTAAACACGTAGACCATCTCGTAAGATTCATCGTGCTCGAAACGACACTAAAAACAGACCTACGGTTCGAAAGTTACACATCATTTAACTTTTCCAAGAAAACAACCATCACTACAGCACGCGGCGCAACAAAGGTTCGCGGCGCGACCTGAACCACAAAACGAGTTCGCGGCGCAACATATGCACGCGGCGCGAAACGAGAAATTAAGTACGCCTTCGCGGCGCCAACACTGGGACGCGACGCGAACTGGCGATTTCACAGACTTTCGGGTCTGCGTCAGATCCTGCGATCTCGCCCAATTTGAGTCCAAAACTAACTCCAAACATCATATACAGGCAGTTAATCATAAATTGCATCATTATTCATCATCAAACATCAAAACAACACATAAATCAATCAATAATCCATGCAATTTTCATCAATTCATAACCTCCCCAAACCTAACATATAATCCAATTGACTCAACAACATCCCTAATCAATATTATTATCTAAGAACACGATAATAGATGATAACCAGAGAGTCCCCCCTTACCTTAGCCAAAGACTCTTGATTGGTTCTTTTCCTCTTTGTTCCTCTTCACGTACCAGCTTTCCAATCTCTCATCTCCTCTGCTCTGCTTTTCACGTTCCTTTTTCCTTTCTCCCAATTTTCCTTATTACTTATGAAAAATAACATTTTAATTAGTAAAGGGCTTTACTAACATAGCACCCCCTCTTTACTAACACCACACTTGGCCCAATAGCCCATCTCATAATTCTTTCCAAATAATTCCACAAAATACCGAATAATTCCAAATAATAATTTAATTTCCGATTAAATTAAAATTAGAAAATATGGGGTTTTACATGTTTCGTGAATAGAGAGAGAGAGAGAGAGAGAGAGAGGACGATTGCAGAAAGGCCTGTTAACAAATATCAAACCCTAATTTTTCTGCATATATAAGCATTCAAGGCACAGTTCTCAAAAAACGGATACTGTTCACCATCTGCAAACTTCATCACTCTCACACCTTCAAGCTCCTCTAACTCTCCAAAATTCTGCAGAGAAAAAAAATCAAAAGTTAAAAGCTTCGTATCAGATTCAATCTTCTTAAAATGACAAAAAGTAAGAAACTCCATCACAAAACAAACCCTTCAAACTCAGCAAGTTCTTCTCATTTTGCTTCCTTAAACACACCACCAAAAACAAAAACAACAACAATAACAGCAAATAAACAAACATTCAGTTTTTATAAAAATGAATCACAAATAAACAATTTTTCAATTTTTAGTATCACCATAGCCTATTGTTTCGATGAATGCTTTGATTGCTCTTTCACATAAGTTACGGAATCAAAATCGAAACTCACCATGGTAGAATACAAAAAGGGATACCAGTGCTTTCTCCAAAGTCTTGATTTCGTGTTTTTTCTTTTAGGCTAAATAAGATTTTTAAAACCCTAATTTTGTACATCGTTACATAATCAGAAATCAGAGTTTCATCTCAATGATAGAGAAAGAGAATAACAAATAGAGGGAAGAGAGATAGAAATATGAAGAGAAAGATGGAGAAGATTGAGGAAGAGGAAGAACAACCCCACCTTCTGTAGAGAGAAAGAGAAAAAGAGAGAAAAAGAGAAAAAGTGAGAGAGAAAGAGAAATGTGAAAGAGAAAAAAATGAGAGAGAAACGTGATTCCATGAGGTAGATTGGGAAGCTTTGCAAATAAGTTGTCCACGTGGAACAACATAGAAGCAAGGGGGAAAATCGGTATTTTCAAGAGCAGTTAACTTTCTTATATTGTAGATGTGAGATACAAGGTGGATATAAATACTAAGTGTAGGTAGTTAAGTCATGTTGTCAACACCAAGTTGCGAATTCGACAAGTGGGATTTTCGAAAGATATGATTAGGTAACTTGAAGACGTTATCGACAACAGTAATGGTTTGAAGCGGTTTGAGAACCAAAGACACGTGAGAACACATCAGAAGACAAAATCCCACCTAGAGATACTTGTCAAATTCTTAAATAAAATTATTATTGACAGTTATTGATGTGCATAGAATCTAATTAGATTTCATTTTTGTAAGCAGGAGTCACATTTTATTTTTATTTTCTTTAGAACTCTCATATTCGATTGATTGAGATCTTGATTCTGTGAGAAAACATATGAACTTGTGTCCCATATTTAATTTAAACACTTTATATTTTCTTTTATAATTTACTTTTTTTTGTCCTTCTTAATTTAAGAGCATTTGCTCAATTTCTTTAACTATTTGCATTAGGAAATTTTACAGCACAGTCACACTTTTTCTAAATGTTTCACACATAGTAATTCAAGAGTTTTTGATTTTGATCTTACAAGTAAATTAAAACTCGTGATTGTTTACCAAAAACAAACGTAAACAAGGTCCTTTTCATATTTACCAGCATCCTAAAGTGGAGGTTTAACTATTTTCTAGTTTTCTTGTGCTGTGGGAGAGGTTGGTTTTTAGACCTTATTTAATTCTATATGCTATAGTGCAGTGTTTGTATTTCTTAAGCTCTTATCAAGTTATATCTCGTGCTTATATTTGAGTTATTTTATTGTATTTTGCAGATAAAAAATTAAAAATATACAACTATAATTCCCTATATGAATGCATTTAATTAGTCTAACTAGTGAAATTCGAGGAAAAAAAAAAACAATGGTATTTTTTTTAATATGTCTATCTTTTTCAGTTGACTAATACTTAAGACTGTATATTCCCAATAATGCAGGGTACAAATAATTTTTATATTAAGAGAGTGGAATGCATGCGCCATAAACTCTTCAATGAATCAACTATTCAACTAGCTTAGCATAATCCAGCTAACATTGCATGAAATCAAAAATTTACATCAAAATATCTTCTAGAAATGGATGTCCACAATGTTCTTTGTTGTAATGTAATCACACAAGGACGTGTCCCTAACTCGCTAAAAAAATATTGCAAACTACATAATTCCTATATGTATAAATAGGTAACACATTTCAATATATAACAACTACAAATCAGAAACATATCTTATAATATATTTATCATACCTTGAGAGTTTCTACTAAATAATATTAATATGGCTGATAATAAACTTAGAATTTGTGTATTGATATGTCTCGTTAGCATAATGTCAGCATCAAATATAGTTCCTTCAGCAACTACTTATGTTGCTTCTAACATACCTGATCCTTTTGGTAAGTTGAGTTCCACTTTTTATGAAACTAGGTGTCCTGGTGCTCTTCAAATCATTAAGGAAGAAATAACCAGAGCGGTGTTGAATGATCGTCGGTTGGGTGCATCGTTGCTCCGTCTTCATTTTCATGACTGCTTTGTTCAAGTAATTTTCTCTGTATTTTTTTAATGTTTTTTTACACCTCTTTTTATGAAAACAGTTCTAATATGGTTGCTTTATTTTTGAAGGGATGTGATGCATCAATATTGTTAAAGGACACAGAAAATTTCAAGGGAGAACAAAATGCCCGTCCCAATGCCAATTCTCTAAGAGGTTATGAAATCATAGACACTGTAAAAGCTTTATTGGAGATACGGTGCCCTCAGGTTGTTTCGTGTGCAGATATCTTAGCTGTTGCAGCAAGAGATTCTGTTGTCGCTGTAAGTATTATTTTACGAAATCGCTAAAATTTGTTCAAGTGTTTGTAGTGAGAAGTATTGATGAATGATAAATTTGTTCTTAGCTTGGTGGTCCTTTTTGGCGAGTACCTAATGGAAGAAGAGACTCAACAACAGCAAATTTGAAGGCTGCTAATTCAGATTTACCATCTCCATTTCTTGACCTAAAGGGCCTTATTGCTGCTTTCGGAAAAAAGGGTTTCTCAGCTGATGAAATGGTTGCTTTATCAGGTAACTAAACATCCATTAACTGAAAACTTAACCAGACATGGATAGCAAACGGACATGCCCGCTTCATTTAGAATCGCCCTGCAAAAACACACAAAAAACACTGCATACATAGGTGAGGGTGTGGGCCAAAAACCTTGCTATGGATATAGTAGTGTGGGGCGAAGCGGGCCAACTAAAAAGCTAAAATTTCCAGAAAAAATAAAAAATTATTAATGCCACCGCTCGCAAAAGCTCAAAAAAAATAGCAGTGGATATATTAGAGAGTGCAGGTCTAAAATCTTTGTCCACTCGATACAAAAATGCGGGGAAAACCGACATACTAGGTGGGTTGGCCCATTTTGTTATTTCTAGTTTGCAGCGGCAATTGGGGCCGTAACATTGCTGATGTTGTAGTTTCATCGACCACATCGGATCGTAATTGTGGTATAATTTAAAATCCGACGTGAGACCGTATTAAGCATTACATTAGCCAATTTTGCCATGTATGTTTAGGTATTTTCATTAAAATTCAAAATCTAAGAATCCAAAACTCAATTTTCTTCTTAAGCAGTGAAATTTTTTAACTTAAACTTTTCTCAACTGTGTATTAGAATTCAAGCTGCAACTACTACATTGTGCGTAGCAGCACCCACAATCACTACCACATCTGCAACCAAAACTGCAATTTTTGACGAAATAACAAACGTTGATTTATTAATCTTCAGGTGCTCACACAATAGGCAAATCAAAATGCGCAGTCTACCGATCAAGGATTTACAACGAAAGCAATATTGATTCTTATTACAAAAAATCATTGCAAGCAAATTGTCCAAGCATTGGTAATGATAACTACTTATCTCCATTAGACACCACAACTCCAGACATCTTTGACAATGCATATTACAAAGACTTATTGTCCAATAAGGGTCTTTTGCATTCTGATCAACAACTCTATAATGGAAGTTATGGTTCCACAGACAACAAAGTTTCAGATTATGCCAACAATGCAGTACTTTTCGGTTTGGATTTCGCTAACGCAATGATTAAGATGGGAAATCTCAGCCCTCTAACCGGCAACCAGGGTGAGATCCGAAAATATTGCTCGAGTGTGAATAAAGTTTGAATTTGAATCTCTCCGACTAGGGTGAGGATTTATTTGCTTGTCGATATGATTGTTTTTCAAAGTCTACATTAAGTGTTAAGTGATTCTTTTATATGTCCTATCACATTTTCAACTTCTTATCCTTTGTTGTTATTTTCTTGTATGCTTTTGCATAAAGAGTAGTGCTTTTTATGTAATGTGATATTTGTTTTTCCTTTTGTCATTAGAAAATTATGGGATTTATATAATATATGTTGTATTGAATTGGTGGCATATAATATATACCTTACCACTTCAGTTTAATTATTTATTTTTTAGATTTTTTTTAAAAAAGTGAAGGTATTATTATAAATCAAAGTTCCAAACACGAGTATCATTTAAACCAATGTTGAATATAAGAAATAAAAGTTCGAATCTCGACGGAGAAAGATGGAAACTGTTACAGATAAGATAGGGCCCAGCAAAACAAACAAAGAAAATAGCAACAGCAGCTCCACTATTGTGCCAAGGGAAAGGCCCAAGAGATCAGCCCAATTGCCCATTAGGTTTAGAAACTGAAATAAAATATCTTGTATTGTGATAAGACTATGAGCTGTCATAGTACTATCTCCAGCTTTCTTTTATTTACCGTTAGTACCTGCAAGCATTTAGGTTAAGAATGAATGAGTTTTTATCAATTGTAGTGGATCATGACAAGTGTCTCTAGATCCTATAATTAAGGCACAATTTGTACTCCTTGCAGTCTATTTAAAGATGCAGAAAATCAATGAAAAAGCAGAAAATATTATTCCCAAAATACTCTCTCTTTCTCTCAGACTTTCCCTGACACAAAAGGGAATTTAATTTCTGCATTTATTTCCTATCAGAAACTTTGATGTTAAACCGTCCCTCAAACTAGAATATTATGATGGAAGGAATTTGAGCAAAACCAAAAATAAAAAATGTTGTTGATATAGCATTGGCGATGTCTATGAATCTTCTTCATGATAATTTGAAGGAGAAGAATTATGCCTCGGCCTCCCTGTTCTATCATGTGACATCGTTTTGAGGCAACTTGTTGCGTGTAGAAGTTTGTGATGTATTGTGAAGTTTGTGATACTTCTATGTTTTCCCAACTCCAAGACTCATTTTCTTCGACGAATTTAGCTACTGAAATTTAAAAATTAAACTCGTGACCTCCACGTATTTTAATAAGACTTTACTGTTACACCATTTATCATCTATTGTTATATTTTATATCTAAACATATATACATATATTTTTATAAAAATATATTATTTGTTAAAATATTAAAAAAGATGAAACTTCTAGTAAAAATTAAAAATTGAAAGAAAATTAAAATTTTTAAAAAATGGAAAAAAAACATAATAAAGAGAATTAAAAAATAGAAAAAGAAAATCAAAAATATCAGTGATTGAAATTTCGGTCTCTAATTTTTTTATATAAATTAAATTGTATATAAAAATAATTTTTTATGAACGCAAATTGACGGATCTAATCTTGAAAGCAAGTGATTTCATTGGCAATCTACTTTTAATAGTGATACCTATGAATCGAACTTGTGACCTCTATATATCTTAATAAGATCTTGCCACTACACTAACATATATCTATTATAATATTTTATAATTAAACATATATACATATATTTTTATATAAATATTTTATTTGTTAAAACAATAAAAAAAGTTGAAACTTTTTGTAAAAATTAAAAATTGAAACAGAATTAAAATCTTTAAAAAAAATGGAAAGGAAATAGTAACATAATAAATAGAATTAAAAATAGAAAAAGAAAACAAAAAAATAATAATAGTGACCAAAATTTCGGTCTATAATTTTTATATATAAATTAAATTGTATATAAAAACATTTTTTCGTGACTGAATAGGTGGTCACAAAATTTTGGTCTCTAAATTGGTGGCTGATTTATTTTAGTGACTGATATTGTGACCTCTTAAAATTTGTTCATTAATATCAGATTTTGGTGGCTAATTTGGTCACTATAGTGACCAAAATTTTTCGGTCACTAAAATAGAATTTTCTAGTACACGGGAAAATTCTTGCCACTCATCGAGGCAATGTTTATGTTGGACTTCCACAAGAAGATCCTTGCTGCCCCTCAAGGCAATGTTTATACTGAACTTCCACAAGAAGATCCTTTCCGCCCTCAAAGCAATGTTTACGCCGAATTTCCATAATAAGATCCTTCCAGCCCCTCGAGGAAATGTTTACGATAGTCTTCCACAAGAAGATCCTTGTTTCCCCTCGAGGCAATGTTTACGCTGGACTTCCACAGGCAGATCCTTTCTGTCCCTCGAGGAAATGTTACACTGGACTTCCACAAGAAAATCCTTGCCGCCCATTGAGGAAACGCAAATATGCTACACATCCACCGAAAGGTCCAAGCCACCCCTCGAGGCAATATCTTATGATGAACTTCTCAACAAAGATGCTTGACGCCCCTCGAGGTGATATCTTATGCATGAATTCATAACCAAGGTCATCGTTACGTGTTGAGGCAATATTTGGTGTGTTGGACTTCGTCATGGCCGCCCTCGAGGCTTTAAAATAAGGTACGACATGTGATAAGTCAAACCTAATAGGCGCAACCCATGTTCAGACCGGAGACTGGATTAATAGATTTGCTTATGGGCTCAATAGGATTCTAGCTCGAGAAGCAGAACGCCTCGTCGGAGGGACTTAAAGTCTCATAGGCCAGGCTATATATTACTTTGCCTAAGGGACCTAAAATTCCTAAGCTATTTAAACTCTCCGCCTGGGAAACTTAGAGTTTCCTTGGGAAGTACCAAGAAATATAAATCTCGCCCAAGAGGCGCAACTAAGTCTTGCCTTAGAAACTTAGTTTTAAGTATTGACATAGAGCTCGATGGAAGTCCCTCCCAAGAGGATCAATGCCTCACCTTAAGGACTTAGAGTCTCATCGGAAAGCTACGTATTACTTCGCCTGAGGGAATTAGAATTACAAGGCTATTTAAACGCTCCGCCTGGGGAACTTGGAGTTTCCTCATGTCAAACCAAGAAATATAAATCTTGTCCAAGAGGCGCGACCACGGTCTTTCCTAAGAGACTTATTCTCAAGTTTTATTAGTGGGCTCGACGGAAGTCCTGCCCAATAGGGTAAATACCTTGCCTGAAAGACTTGGAGTCTAATCGGCCAGGCTACATATTACTTCACTTGAGGGACTTAGAATTCCGGGGCTATTTAAACTCTCCGCCTGAGGGACTTAGTGTTTCATCGGTGGAACCAATAAATATAAATCTCGCCCAAGAAGCGCGACTAAAGTCTTTCCTAAGAGACTTAATCTTAAGTATTGTCAGAGAGCTCGATGGAAGTCCCGACCAGGAGGGTCAATGCCTCTCATGAAGGACATAGACACTGATTAGCCAGGCTACATATTACTTTTCTTAAGGGACATAAAATTCTGATAAGTGCCAAAATATAGTTATTTTGTGTATGTAAATAGTGGCACTTATCGATACTTTCTGTTAATACCGTTGAATAATTCCCCGTTTTTGTGTAAATTCGTATACTTTGAGTTTTATTATGTTTTCGTGTAAATATGTGCCGTTTGATAGTTTTGTTGTATTTTTGTAGGTTTCTCTGCGTTGTCGGAGCCTCGAGGAATAAAGTGTCGAAGACACGGCTGTGAAGGCGTTTCGAGAAATAAAGTTGTTGTTCTGGTGAAGGGTGTGTCGCGTGTGAGAGGGCGCATCGCATGCTGTCGCGTGCTAGGCAGTTTGGTACATTTAGTACAGGGGGCGTCGCGCCGACTTAGGGCGCGCCACGCCCACTGCGAAATTCGGTTTTTGTATAAATAGTTCAGCTTTGTGTTTTTGGGTTTTGATCATCTCTTCTTGGATAATGTTGAGCTCTGATCCATTCTTTGTAGTTTAGAGGTTCAAGCAACACTATTGGGTGTCTCATCATGTCGATTTAGCTCGGGTGGTCTCCGATTGTGCCGACAAACACGAGAAGTTTTCGCTTGCTCTTTTTCTTCCCTGTGACCCATTCCAATTGTGGAGTTTGTATGTATATTTTTCCACTCTTGTATGTATATTTGTTGATCTTGGGATCGTTTATATATTCTCTTTACAAATCATCATTGTTGTTGTTCTTGATCTTTTTGCTTAAATGCTTCGGATTTGTTTTGTTGTAGAAATGGACATCATAGATCTTGATTAGGAATTATATATGCTAGTTTCTAGGTTTCTGACATGGATTTAGAACTAATAACCGTAATGGGTATTGATTTTAATGCCTCTGTGTTGTTTGTGTCGGTAGAAAAATCGCTTATGTAGTACGGTTGAGCTTTCGTCGGTGTTGCAGAAATGGACACTGATGTGGCGTCTCGGATGATGCCTGGTGATGTTGATGCATATTGTGAATGTTAAGCGATAGATCTTCAGATTTAAGTATTCGACGGGTTAAGTAGAAATACGATTCCGGAATGAATTCTCTTAAGCTATAATAGATTGGTTATGTGCTTTTATTTACTTTTCCCGCATTTTACCTTTCGCACCCAATCATGAAACTTATAACGCGAGATAGTCGAACGACAGTTTTTCTCTACCAATCTCTATGGACTACGATACGATATAATCTATATCACCCGGTAATAAATAATACTTATTACTTTTTACTTGCCGCTTTACCGCTTCAACAAATTCCCAGGCTATTTAAATTTTCTGGCTTGAGGACTTAAATTTCATGGAACAGGGCCAAGAAGTATGAAACTCGCCAAAGAGGCGTGACTGGAGTCTTGCCTAAGAGACTTGGTCTTAAGTCTTGTCTAAGGGCTCGACGGAAGTCCTGCCCAAGAGGGACAATGCCTCGCCTGAAGGATTTAGAGTCTCATCAGCCAGGCTACATATTTCTTTACCTGAGCGACTTAGATTTCTTAGACTATTTAAACTCTCCGCTTAGGGGACTTACTGTTTCCTCGCACAGGACCAAGAAGTCTAAACATAGACAAAGAGGCGATATTGGAGTGTTACCTAAGAGACTTAGTCTTAAGTCTTGTCTGAGGGCTCGATGGATATCCCACTCTAGAGGGTCAATGCTTCTTCTAAAGAACTTAGAGTCTCATCGTCCAGGTTACATATTACTTCACCTGAGGGACTTATACTTCCAAAGATATTTAAAATCTCTTCTTGGGGCACTTAGAGCCTCTATGGGCGGGACCAAGAAGTATAAATCTCTCCAAAGAGGAGGGAAAAGAGTCTTGCCTAAGAGACTTGGTCTTAAGTCTTCTCTGAGGGCTCGATGTAAGTCCCACCTAAGAAGGTCAAATGCCCCGACTAAGGGACTTAGAGTCTCTTGAGATAGGCTCAATATATAATCTCACATGAGGGACCTAGATATTTCCCTCGAACAGGATTAATTCCATGCTTGAGGGACTTGAAGTTTCCTCAGGTGAGATCAAACATAAAGTCTCGCATAAGAGACTTGACATAATTTCGCGCCTAAGGAAATCGACTATTAGGTCTCACTTTTGGGACTTGTTGCAAGCCCACATTAAGAAAAATTCCATTCAATATAGATCCGTACAAAAGAGTCTTAAGAATATGAGCTGTCGTACAAACCAATTCGTGCTTCACCAAGCCTCCATGCTTGAGGGACTGCGTAGTGTTATATTTTTACAAGGCCCTAAGGAGGGGTAGCTTTCAGGGAATTTCATTAAAATGCAGAGAGACGAGGCGCCCAAAGGCGTCCAACGAAGCCACCGACCACCCGAAATCAGCCAAGAGGATGCCCAGATGTGAGAATATAGTCTGCCCGATTAGGTTTCTTTTTTACTAATAGCCTAGTACGTGGGTGATGACATGGGCAAACATTGACTAACTACAGAGAGATAGTCATAAGGAAGAACCACTTCCTCCATGATTCTAGGATGACTAAGTCTTCCCATGGCCACTTCCTTGGTCATAAAGGTAAGGCATAACCGCTCAATAATTTTACCATCCAGGCCCAAGAAAGCCTATAAAATAGCTCTTCCCAATGGGAGAAAGGGGAGATCAGAAAATTCACTCCGTACCACCCAATTCTACTTAGAGAGAACTTCACTCCTTTTAGCTATAACACGGTCAATCTAACAACCCAACGGCAACCTAGCAGCACCGTCCGCCAACAAGACCTCTCACCTCACGTGAGACTCGCCCCTAAGAAACGCTCAAGGGACTCTCCCCCAAGCAATGTTCGATGGATTTACCCCCAAGCAATGTTCGATGGATTCGCCCCCAAACAACGCTTGGAAGACTCGGCCCAAGCAACGCTTAAGGGACTTGCCACGAGCAACGCATGAGAGACTTCACCTCTAGGAAACACTTGAGGGACTCACCCCAACAATGCTTGAGGGACACATTACCATAGGTTTCACAAAGACCATTAGCATCTAAATTAATTAGTTCACCTTTCTCTGGCTTTGTGATTAAGAGATTATATGATTTGATAATCTTATTGGGCCCATAAATGGAGTATACCATGGTATAAACGACCCCAAGTGACTTATAAAAATGACAGCCAGGCACGCTTCTACATCGCCCGATTGTGGGCTAGGTCGCCAATCTCAAACCTATGCATATTACCTATTTTCCATATCCCCACGTTGCATATGAGGTGTATAGGAGAGATCTTTTTGGGTCACACCAATAAAGAAGAAACTCATCCCTCCAATATTTGAGGAAGAATCAGTCTTCCTCCTACTCTCAACTAATCATTGGTTCTCTCATTACCCAACCCAAAAGGCTGCTTATAAAGATCCTAACTTTGGGTTGGAGGGATCATTCACTAACTTCCCATAATCACCATCATACAATCACACACATGGTCGAGGTCATCATCCTTAACTTATAAATTAGAATTAATTTATTTTTTATTTTTGAATATTACAATTGTGCAATTATGTTTTGCATGATTTTAACTCTTCATAGTTTTTTCTTGGGATTTTGTAGTCAACTTTTAGTTTTAACCAAACTTTTACTAGGTTGGAATTATTTATTAACACCAACTTTGTTTTAAATTAAATGTAAAATATACCAAATTAAAATCGAAAATTTAATTAGAGAAGTCATTCACTATTATAGGTATGTATTGATTTATAATTCTTAGATACCCAAAATAGATAGTTGGGTACGAGTACTTTTAGTGTAAATTACTTTTAAATTTTAATTAATTTTAAAATAAATAAAAATAAAATATAACATAACATTAAATTATTTTATTTGATTGGTTAAGGGTACCCATATCCAACTAAATTGAATGATATCAGAGTATTGATCTTTAAATTTTAACTTCAAAATTACTAGAACTATAGAAGTTAGGTACCATGTTAATAACTTATACAATTTCAATAAATAGTTTGGATTAAATTCCAAGGAATATTACCAAATTATGAAATGGATGCCCTTAAAGTACGAAGTATATTGATTTATAAAAGCAAGATTTTTGATTTGTTACTTATTATGTAATAACCATGGCATCGGTATTTGAATCTCCAACGGCTACAATTCAAATAAAATAAAAAATAAAAAAACATTCGACCGTTGAGACCTGACAGAATCAAAATATATAATAAATATTTGAACTCTCACATTTCATCAGCTTCAACAAAAAGATGTTGTTTTCTTCATCCTCTATAGAGTCATTACGCAGAGAGTCTTAAAGGTCCATCCATAGTTGTAGTTAGATTCAAGACTCATCATTCCACATTAAACCATAGAGGTATGTCTTTCTTGACTCATCTTATTTACATATTATTGTCTTATCATGCATCTTATATTTCTTGTGTGATATTATATTATTATGTAGATTAAAAATCAGTAGTATTTCTAGTCATCAAATGACTAAAATTTAACAATAAATCAAACATGTAGAGATAAAGACACCTTTTTTTTTTTTCTTTCCTTATGTAGTTAATCTTAAGAGTATTAATTATTTTATTATTATTATTTTCTATTATAGAAAAAATCATGTAAATTTTAGGCTACATACATTTTATTCATTAATGTTTGGTGTTGATAAGGTTTCAATCCTTTTTAGTTTTTGAGGTTTAAACTGCTTCATTGACTGTATGGTTAACAATCCAAACATAAATAATCCATTTAATAACATATTCAATTTTAGAAGACCTTTCATAAGCTTGTCATTTAGAGCACGGCGTAAAAGGTCACTAAGAATCGAGCTTGAATTGAGTTTTGTTTAACACCCGCAAACTAATGATGAAATAGAGAAAACTATTTAATTTTTAGAAGACCTTTCATAAACTCATCATTTAGAGTAGGTTGGTAGTTAGGATAATTAGTTACCCCTTGTAAAAATTACTTGTAACAACCGTTTTTATTCTAACATTTTCTTATTATTTTATTTCGACTTGAATTTGTGGTTTTATCATATATATATATATATATATATATATATATATATATATATATATATATATATATATATATATATATATATATATATATATATATATATATATATATATATATATATATATATATATGTATATATATATATATATATATATATGCATTTTAATTTATTTATTAGGATAGTCTAACACATTTATTTTATTTTATAAATTTTTATTTTGATGTTTTCTTGTAAATTGAATAATTTAATTTTGGGTTAATACCTATTTCCACCTCTGTCATATGGAGTATATTTGAAAAACCCCTGCCAAAAAAAAAAGTTGTAATTTGGACCTTTAGCCATTTCTTAAAATGTTAAATATCAAAGTTTAAAAAATTGGTCCCATGTGGTATTGAACCCAAGAACCATAGACTCCATGTCAAACCCCTTACCACACGCACTGTTGTTTGTTATAAGATCTATAGTTCCCTTAGCAAATATATAATAAGTATTGTTTACGTTATGAAGATTAATAGTTAATGTTTACATTATTAATTAATATTAATATTATTAGTTAATAATTATTAGTTATTAGTTAATGTTAACGTTATTAAGTTATTAAATAATATTAGTTAAATTATAAAATAATAATTAGGTTAAATTACAGTTTTGGTCCCCCTGTTTTAGGTTTTTCACGATT
Organism: Vicia villosa; assembly: GCF_029867415.1. Taxonomy (NCBI): domain Eukaryota; kingdom Viridiplantae; phylum Streptophyta; class Magnoliopsida; order Fabales; family Fabaceae; genus Vicia; species Vicia villosa. The sequence goes on along the minus strand of NC_081184.1, from coordinate 20,404,348 downwards.
TTGGTCCCCTTATTTTCTTTTTATACAGTTTTGGTCCTCCATCCCAATTTTAATGCAACTGTTTGTGTACGGACATGTACTGTTCATGCACTATTCATGGACAAAATTGGGATGGGGGACCAAAACTGTTTAAAAAGAAAATAGGGGACCAAAATCGTGAAAAATCTAAAACAGGGGGACCAAAACTGTAATTTAGCCTAATAATTAATATTTATTTTACTGTTTAACTTAATTAAATTATAAAATATAAACTAAATTAAATTAATTTTAACTAATATTAGTTTATATTTATTTAATTCAGTTTAATTTATATTTTATAATTAATACTATTTTAGTTTATATTTTACTGTTAACATTATTGATTAATATTTGTTTATATTAATTTAATTTAGTTTATATTTTCTAATTAATATTAGTTTAATTAAATTTAATTTTTATATTAATGTTTATATGTAATTTAATTTAATTAATGTTGTATGACATGGATTCTATGGTTCTTGGGTTCAACACCCTATATTTTTTACATTGTAAGAACTAAATAATAAAATAATAAAAATGCTAATAAATTAAAAAAAGTTGTCACATTAGATTTTTGGATAATGTGGCTGGCTAAAGGTTCAAGTTGAAACTTTTAAAATTTGTTAAGAAAATAATTGCAACTTTTTTTTTGCGGGGGTTTTTCAAATACACCCCTTATGGCAGGAGTGAAAATAAGTATTAACCCTTTAATTTTTTTAGTAATACATTTTATTGTTAAATTCTTACTTTTATATCTTTTACAATAATATTTAAGCATTAGATTAATATCGCTAATTATCATCAGCTATTATTTTTAAGCATTATAGCTATAGCTATTTAAGATTATTTTTGTCATGATTAATGTATTAAATATATATCTTTTTCTTAGTACTACAATTCATAAGATATTATAAATAAAAAGTTGTGAATATTAGTTGAATCGTAAAGTTAGTATCATCTATTTTAGTCAATTATTATCCCAAAAAACATGCATAATATTTATTAGTTTTAATATTAAAATTATTATTAATTGTTATTGACTTAGTCAAACTAGGGTTTTTTTGAAATTTTTTTTTGAATATTCAGTTTTTTTTAAAAATTTCAAAAATAACAAACTTTTCAAAAAAATTCCCCAAATATCCTTTTTTTTTTACTAATAGCACCTTGTCGACAAGGCGGTGGCGACAACACTCCTTTTTCAATGAAGGCGCCATTGGGCCTGGCGACTGTGTGTATTTGCTTGGTGTTGTCGCCACCCCCGGCGACAACAACCCCCTTATTTTTTTTCTTCAATTTTTTGTTATTATGTTTTTAGCTATTTTTTTTTCTTATTTTTTTTTTCAATTTTTTTTATATTATTTTTTTAGATGTTTTTTTATTTTTGAACATTTTTTTTAGGTTGGAAAAATAATATCAATAAATACATTAGCCATTAATCATAATTAAAAAAGTACATTAAAATTAAAAACAACACAAAATACATTAACGATAATAATAAAATTCCTATTGAGCGCCACGTAGACCATGGTACGATCCGCAATCAGGTTGTCTAATAGGTCGTGTAGAAGGGTCACGAGTTGGTAGTGCTCCCCTATTCCTGCGACGACGCCCCCCTCTATTTGGTTCCTCTTGTGTTTGAGTCGACGGCCCTACAATGCACTCCGGGTCTACAAAATTTGTGAGTCGTCCTTGACCTCAAGAATTCTCGCTATAGGAAAGGCGGGTGCCCGCAGCGCCGTCTAAGCTTTGTCTAGGTGGGTTGAAATTTCTCCTAGTGGGTGCGGCCTGGAAGTTTGGATTTTGGAAGTTGGTGGTGGATCCGGTTTGGTTAAAATAGATTGGTTGTGGTGGTGTATTGTAGTTCAATGGTTGGTTGGGGTATTGTGATGTTGGTTGGTCGAATGTGTTGTATGGCGGGTATTCTTCTTCTATGCCTATGTCGGGGGTTAGTTGTGGTGATCTGGAAGAGCTCACCACATGGAATTCTTGATTTTGTGGTTGAGTTTGGGATGGTTGTTGGTGGTGGTATTGTTGGGATTGTTGATGTTGTTGTTGGTAAAAAGGTGTTTGTTGGTGGATTGGATCATTTCGGGATTTGTGACCGATCTGTACTAGTTGACATATTCAGCCGTTGGTTTCATTTCTTCCTGTGCCACAGGAAATTCTAGAACAGTTTTGGAACGACGAGCCCATATTTTACGCTGGTCTATAGCAAACGTCTTGTAATTTTCTACGTTTCACTGTTCGCTAACCTTTGCCAGATGCCAACGTCCCAAATTGTCAGGCTCAGGGGGGTCAGGGATACCTTGATGCATGCCAATTGGAGCTTCGCACGGTCACTTTGGTGCATCTCCACAGTGGTGAACCGTATGATGGGTGATTTTGCCGTTCAAATAGTCGCCTCTTTAGGGTCGGGTACGTGGTCCAATTCCAAGTAAGGTCTTCAAATAAACTGCAACGAAAATAATATTAATTTCAAATTATAGAAGATAGTTTATTTTACAAATATATTTAGAAGATGGAAATTTTTAGTGGTATTACATCTTGGGGTCGAAGTCGATCCAATAGTTGGCGGTTAAAAATGATTTTGTTTACAGGCGTATTGGTGTAATCCAACCTGGTTGCATTAAACCTAAACACATTCATAAATAAAAATAAATATAGTTACAATTAATAATAGAATAAAATGCACTAATTAAAATAAGATCATTAAGTTACCTTGACGCGTAAGGGAAGACGTAACTGTGTGGATTTTCAAGGGCCAATACCGGCATTCTCCACCATCCCCATGCTTGTAGCAAGAATGCACATTTGCACAAGGAGCTATAGAGGTATGCTAACACCGTCGAACCCCAACTAAACGTCTTAATTGCATCAATGTCCTCAAGTAGACACAGGTACATAAAATTAACACTATTCCCCGTGCCTTCGGGAAATAGAAACCTACCAAATAACAACATAATATACATTTTAGTTTTTTGTAGTTTACTTTCTTTGTCAGAAAACTCATTCAACTGAAGGCCATCATAAGCTTGTTGAAGGCCAGCAAGCTTTATACCTTGGCCCCTACCTCTTTGTCGCCCCTCACCCTCTATTAAATCCACAACCAACAATTCAACGCATAGAGCGTTTGGTTGTTGGACATTTCCAAACACAGCTTTTCCATTTGTGTTGAGACCCAATAACATGTACACGTCCTCTAGAGTGACGGTACATTCACCCATTGGACGGTGAAAAGTATGAGTCTCAGGCCTCCAGCTCTCACACAATGCTAATATAAACTTTATAACAATTGAGGTATGTGTTAAGTTCATTACCTTCCCAAATCCCGCACGTTCAACATAGTCCACAATCCAAGGGTCGGGAGCATTCATTGGTCCCGCACGAGTCCTAAATCTCGTGATAACCTATAAAAAAAAGATTAACCATAAGTATTTGAAATTAGTAAATTTAAGTAAAAAAGTAAGTGTTTACTCAAACTTACAAAATCGGCAATGTTTGCAGTGGTTCCTCGATGCTCTTGACCCATAGTTAGGAGAGACATGTTTGTTGATGATGAAAACTAGTTGTTCTGATGAAAGTTGCTCTGATGAAAGTTGTTTGGTGATGAAGAAAATGAACAAGTTTGGGAACCTATTTATAGCCAAAATGCATAGGTGGGGACAAGATTCCCTGCATGCATTAGTCTTGTCATGTTTGTGGTGGGGACGAGATTCCAAAAATGCATAGGTGTGTAAGAGATTCCTTGCATGCATTAGTCTTGTGTAAGAGGTGGGGACGAGATTCTATAAATGCATAGGTGTGTAAGAGATTCCTTGCATGCATTAGTCTTGTGTAAGAGGTGGGGACGAGATTCCATTGTGGCATACATTAGTCTTGTCATGTTTGATTCTTGCATGTATTATTGCATGTATTCTTGCATGCATGGTTGTGTAAGAGGTGGGGACGGGATTTCATTGTGGCATGCATTCTTGTCATTGTTTTCTTTATATAATTTTTTTTATATAATTTTTTTGTTAATTTTCTTTCCATTTTTTTTAATTATTTCTTTCCATTTCATTGAAAAAATAAATTACAAATATCATTGCACCTAAATACTATGTTGTGGAGCTAGATCCACGATTGGGACATTTGTTCCTATTATGTCCTACCTCACGACATATACTACACTTCCCCTGCATTTTTTCAGTGGCGTCCATCTCGGTTCTAATACGCTTGCTGTTTGGTCGACCGCTTTTATTCCGACGCATTAAATCGTTATGCCAAACTATTTCCTCCTCGTACACAGGCCAATATGCCTCCATTGCTACCACCGGAAAGTAATTATCGTATACGTTGAGCAACGTTGATACCTTGTAAATTTGTGATACCAAAGATAATGCATCAAAGTGAGTATGTGAACATGCTGCAAGGACATGGGAGCAAGGCATGCGATATGCTTGAAATTGGCCACAGTCGCACCAACGACCTGGGATATTGACGCGATACTCTTGTCGTGGAAGCCCCTAGTTGTGGTCAATTGTTTCTTTTATACTGAAGGTGTGGCCATGACGGTCGAACTCGGTAACTCGATGAGTGTTACCCTTGGCAGATTCTAGTTGTATATATTTCATGCAGACATCGCTGTATACCTGTTGTGTTTGTAACACTGAATTCCACCGCTTACCTCTTGTGGCGAACAAAGTTGCCATCCGAAAATACGTAGCACTAATCAAGGCAGTTACAGGTAGGTTTCGTATGCCTTTGAAAACCCCGTTCATTGATTCCACAAGATTTGTAGTCATGTGGCCCCATCTAGCCCCATCGTCGTATGACCTAGTCCATCTCGCTCTGTCAATGCTGTCAATCCACCTCCCTGCATCTGGATTTGTCAACGCTATTTCTCGGCGGTAGTATTGAAATCCAGGTTGGTTTAAGGCATACCCCGCGTTCACCATGTGGTTCTTCAAAACTTTATCTTTGATCTCTCTTATAAAATTTTGTGCTATATGCCTAATATAGTAGACATGCTTAGACGGACGGTTGTGTCAACCATTTGCCGGATTGTTGTATGCGCTGTCAATAGAAGCGTGCCTGTTCGAAATCAAACAAAGATTAGGTTGTAGAGCAACTCTAGCTCGGAGATTCTTCAGGAAGAAACTCCAAGCAGCAGCTGTTTCTCCTTCTACCAGAGCAAAGGCTATTGGAAAAATGTTGCTGTTTCCATCCTGCGCGACCGCCATCAGCAAAGTTCCCTTGTATTTCCCATCCTGCGCGATTATTTAGGTGCAATGATATTTGTAATTTATTTTTTCAATGAAATGGAAAAAAATAATTAAAAAAAATGGAAATAAAATTAACAAAAAAATTGTATAAAAAAAATTATATAAAGAAAACAATGACAAGAATGCATGCCACAATGGAATCTCGTCCCCACCTCTTACACAGCCATGCATGCAAGAATACATGCAATAATACATGCAAGAATCAAACATGACAAGACTAATGCATGCAAGGAATCTCTTACACACCTATGCATTTATGGAATCTCGTCCCCACCTCTAACACAAGACATTGCATGCAAGGAATCTCTTACACACCTATGCATTTATGGAATCTCGTCCCCACCACAAACATGACAAGACTAATGCATGCAGGGAATCTCTTACACACCTATGCATTTATGGAATCTCGTCCCCACCACAAACATGACAAGACTAATGCATGCAGGGAATCTCGTCCCCACCTATGCATTTTGGCTATAAATAGGGTTCCCAAACTTGTTCATTTTCTTCATCACCAAACAACTTTCATCAGAACAACTAGTTTTCATCATCAACAAACATGTCTCTCCTAACTATGGGTCAAGAGAATCAAGGAACCATTGCAAACATTGCCGATTTTGTAAGTTTGAGTAAACACTTAATTTTTTTTACTTAAATTTACTAATTTCAAATACTTATGGTTAATCTTTTTTTATAGGATATCACGAGATTTAGGACCCGTGCGGGATCGATGAATGCTCCCGACCCTTGGATTGTGGACTATGTTGAACGTGCGGGATTTGGGAAGGTAATGAACTTAACACATACCTCAATTGATATAAAGTTTATATTAGCATTGTGTGAGCGCTGGAGGCCTGAGACTCATACTTTTCACCTTCCAATGGGTGAATGTACCGTCACTCTAGAGGACGTGTACATGTTATTGGGTCTCAACACAAATGGAAAAGCTGTGTTTGGAAATGTCCAACAACCAAACGCTCTATGCGTCGAATTGTTGGGTGTGGATTTAATAGAGGGTGAGGGGCGACAAAGAGGTAGGGGCCAAGGTATAAAGCTTGCTGGCCTTCCTTCAACAAGCTTATGATGGCCTTCAGTTGAATGAGTTTTCTGACGAAGAAAGTAAACTACAAAAAACTAGAATGTATATTATGTTGTTATTTGGTAGGTTTCTATTTCTTGAAGGCACGGGGAATAGTGTTAATTTTATGTACTCGTGTCTACTTGAGGACATTGATGCAATTAAGACGTATAGTTGGGGTTCGGCGGTGTTGGCATACCTCTATAGCTCCTTGTGCAAATGTGCAAAAAAGAATAGTTGTACATTTAATGGATGTGCATTCTTGCTACAAGCATGGGGATGGTGGAGAATGCCGGTATTGGCCCTTGAAAATCCGCACAGTTACGTCTTCCCTTACGCGTCAAGGTAACTTAATGATCTTATTTTAATTAGTGCATTTTATTCTATTATTCTATTATTAATTGTAACTATATTGATTTTTATTTTTGAATGTGTTTAGGTCTAATGCAACCGGGTTGGATTACACCAATACGCTTGTAAACAAAATCATTTTTTACCGCCAACTATTGGATCGACTTCGACCCCAAGATGTAATACCACTAAAAATTTCTATCTTCTAAATATATTTGTAAAATAAACTATCTTCTATAATTTGAAATTAATATTATTTTCGTTGTAGTTTATTTGGAGACCTTACTTGGAATTGGACCACGTACCCGACCCTAAAGAGGCGGCTGTTTGGACGGCAAAATCACCCATCATACGGTTCGCCACTGTGGAGATGCACCAAAGTGACCGTGTGAAGCTCCAATTCGGCATGCATCAAGGTATCCCTGACCCCCCTGAGCCTGACTGTTTGGGACGTTGGCATCTGGCGAAGGTTAGCGAACAGTGGTACGTAGAAAATTACAAGACGTTTGCCAACGTAAAATATGGGCTCGTCGTTCCAAAACTATTCTAGAATTTCCCGTGGCGCCGGAAGAAATGAAACCAACGGCTGAATATGTCAACTGGTACAGATCGGTCACAAATCCTGAAATGATTGTGTCTGCCCCTTTCTATTTGGCTGACCCGCGAGCACAACAACCATATTTTGGAGGACAACAACAACAACCACATATTTTCCAACAAAAACAACAACCACCACCAAATTACCAACAACAACATTACCCACGACAACAACAACAACAACAACAAAGTTACCACCTACAACCAATCCACCAACAAACACCTTTTTACCAACAACAAAAACAACAATCCCAACAATACCACCACCAACAACCATCTCAAACTCAACCACAAAATCAAGAATTCCATGTGGGGAGCTCTTCCAGATCACACTTCCAAGAATTCCATGTGGGGAGCTCTTCTAGATCACCACCGCTAACCCCCGACATAGGCATAGAAGAAGAACACCCGCCATACAACACATTCGACCAACCAACATCACAATACCCCAACCAACCATTGAACTACAATACACCACCACAACCAATCTATTTTAACCAAACCGAATCCACCACCAACTTCCAAAATCCAAACTTCCAAGCCGCACCCACTAGGAGAAATTTCAACCCACCTAGACAAAGCTTTGACGGCGCCACGGGCACCCACCTTTCCTATAGCGGGAATTCTAGAGGTCAAGGACGGTTCACAGATTTTGTAGACCCGGAGTGCATTGAGGGGCCGTCGACTCAAACACAAGAGGAACCAAATAGAGGGGGCGTCGTCGCAGGAATAGGGGAGCACTACCAACTCGTGACCCTTCTACAAGACCTATTACCAACTCATGACCCTTCTACAAGACCTATTAGACAACCTGATTGCGGATCGTACCATGGTCCACGTGGCGCTCAATAGGAATTTTATTATTATTGTTAATGTATTTTGTGTTGTTTTTAATTTTAATGTACTTTTTTAATTATGATTAATGGCTAATGTATTTGGTAATTTTAAATTTATTGATATTATTTTTCCAACCTAAAAAAAATGTTCAAAAATAAAAAAAACATCTAGCTAAAAACATAATAACAAAAAAATTGAAAAAAAAAGGGGGTGTTGTCGCCAGGGGGTGGCGACAACACCAAGCAAATACACATAGTCTTCAGGCCCAATGGCGCCTTCATTGAAAATGGAGTGTTGTCGCCACCCCCTGGTGACAACGTGCTATTAGTAAAAAAAAAAAGGACATTTGGAGATTTTTTTTGAAAAGTTGGTTATTTTTGATTTTTTTTTTAAAAAACTGAATATTAAAAAAAAAATCGTTTTTTTGAACCCTTTCTTCTTCAACCTCGATACGGCCACACCCTTTAACACCACAAACCCTAATTCGGTTTTCAACCCAAGCACAACAAGATCAAACATAAATCAAATTCAGAATAGGAAAGAATCTCATCAATTGAATACCAAAAATTACGAGTTACAATAAAATCAAATTTCTAAAAATCAAAATATGAACAAATAAATACAATTTACAACAACATTCAAATCTTTCCTAAATAAAAATCTGATATTATAACTAAATCGAATCACCATAGATTCAAAACTTTTCCTTAATTGATTCATAACAATAATCAGACTTGAATTTATTTCCTAATCTAACTAATTCTAAACCCCTATAAATTCACCCTAAAACTAGTTGAAAGGGGACCGAAAAAAATTAACACAAATATTAAACAGAAAAAAGAAGGAGTAGAAGGAAGAGTTTTGTTGCTGAATCTTCAAACCCATAGCCACCCATCCTCAGAAATTAGGGGTTTCAAATCTGAAACCCTAATCTCTTTTCACTCCGCCGCAGATCTGAAATCGAAGGTAGGAAACGATTATAAACCGAAAATCTCAAAGCAAATCGGGATATAAACACGGCCAAGAGGTAAAGTCGAAAACTCTTAGCTTTAATTTCTTGACGAATATTGTTGTTGCGGTTTAAGATTAGGGATTTCTAAGTTAAAGGGTTTGGTTCGTATAATTGTTACGATTGTTTGATAGGTTGAAGTTCTTTTTCTAGGTTTAGTTTTGATATTGAAGTTTCTGGGTTAAGTTGATGTTGTTGTGGGAAGAATAAAGAAGATGAAGAGGATAGGAACGAGATTGAGAACAAATGAAAAGAAAGAGAAAAAATTTAATGGGAAATGAAAAATGCATCGTAACCACCCCTCATATTTTTTATTATATTAAATTGAAACTTATTAAAAGGAATAATCGTGTGCGTATCAGTTACCGTGTTTCCTAATTAATTTTTAGGCTAAATCAATCTGACGCGCAAATCTCTGTTAGTCTACCGTAAGTACGAACACACTCGCACACACTGGATCACAACGGATCATTGTTATTTCACATGGGCTCGAATCCTTGTTATTTCACATGGGCTCGAATCCTTGTTATTTCACATGGGCTCAAATCCTACGCTAATCACACCCCAGCCCGATCCTTTTAAGTTTTTTTTAACAAATTACACCCCTCTAGCATTTTGGACTCAATTGATCTTTTGGGCCAAATTTCCTCACTATTAGAAACCCTCATTTTACTAACCTAGGAACAGGATATACCCCCTGTATAATTCTAAATAAAATGATTAATTGTAGTTAATAATTTTTATTTTGATTAATTAATATATACTTCTTAAAATTTGAACAAAAAAGTTAATATAATTAATATGTTCAATAATTTTGTCCATTTAAATCTTTTTTTTTAAATTAATTAATTCTATAATAATTTTATTATTTATATAAGATCGTTTTTTTTTAATCTACGTGTAATGTTCAAATGAATAATATGGTTAGTAACTATTAAGCCAATGACATTTTAATAGTTGAGTAAGCCATTAACTTTAGATTAATGTTTTTACTACTAAAAAATCACTAAGTTTATTTTAAATACTTTTATTAACTTATTTCCCTTTTTTACATAAATTGCTAAAATATCTAAATAGTCCAAACCTTTTTCTTATTATCATTACTAACATAATAATTTGAATTTAATATTATTTTTCCAAAAAAATTAGGATAGTGAATTTATTTTAAAATCATCCATGAACTATGTCTACGATTACACCATTTCAACTCAAATAAATTTATAGAAGATTTATAAAAGCTTCGCAAATCCCTAAAAAAACAATTAATCAAACAAAACGAACTACGATACTCTGACCTCCTCATTGCACTAGAGGATACATAGACATAGGGTTTCGAAACCCTAGCGAGCATAATTATAAAAAACTAACATTTAATCTAATTCGCTTGAAGTATCGATAAAACCATTTTTTAAAGATATAGGTAAATGTACGTTTATCGTATGTTCAATTTAAAACTTATTAAACCTAAATCTAAAAGGGGCCCCCTTGAATACAAGGGAGACGAAGGGTGCCTAACACCTTCCCTCCGTTTAACCGACTCGCGAACTTAGAATCTCTGATCATAGGGTAATCCGTTTAATTCCCTTCCTTTAGGATAAAAATAAATGGTGGCGACTCTTTTTCTTAAAATTTTAAACCGGTTGCTACAGCTGGCGACTCTGCTGGGGACACCCTTAAACTCAGAGTCGACCCTACTTTTAGGTTTAGGTTTTACTTGGGAATTTTATTGTATTTGATTTTATTTGTTTAATTAATATTTCATTTATTTTATATATTATCCATCTTTCATATGTATCTGCTTATTTTTATTTTATTATTTGTGAGATGGGATAAGTTTTTGTGATGAGAGATATGGAAGTAACCCTAGAAAATGAAATGTCAATTGGCCACTGTCGCACGCTCGCGAAAAATAAACAGAGTCGCCACCAATATATTTATCCCATAAGGGAAAGGAATACCAGGAAACCTAACAAAGGAAGGAACAAGGTCTTGCGACCAGAGAATCAAGGTACGGGAGTCGGTTACGCGAGGGGAAGGTATTAGCACCCCTCGCGCCCATCGTACTCGATGGTATCCACCTATGTTTGTTTCTATCTAAAGGGTGTGTACTATGTCTATGTCTATATGCGAATGAATGCAAAAGAAATACGGGGAAAAGAAGGAAATATTTACAAGTGTACTCGTTCAAGCCCCGCGACTTGATGCCTACGTATCCTTTTCAGGAATCAGAGCGCCGTAGTTCGGCTCAAGATTTTCTGTTTGTTTTGTGTTTTTTAGTTGGGCGGAGTTAACGCTCGCGCTCTTGCATAAGGGATCGACCTAGGATGCAATAGAGCGGAGATAACAATGCCCTTAAGAAAGGAAAGAGAAGAGAGAGATTTTGAGCGTTTCGAGGAAATCCCTAAAGCAAGGGAAACTCGAGTTGCTCTATGGTTTGTGTTTTTTAGAATTTGGGAACTTACGCCCGAATGGAACCCTAAAGCAAGGGAAATCCAGGCACTCGAATGATTCCCTAAAGCAAGGGAGATCCAAGCTTCCATCCCCTTTTTAATGATTTTCACTTTGATTATTAGTGTTTTAAGTGTTTTCTTTGTATTTTTTAAAGGGATTTTATTTGAATATTTTTAGATGTGTTAGAGTTGTAAAGAGAAAGAGACTAGCCTAGGTAAACTAGCCTAATATGAATGGGAATTTCTACCTAATATTATCATGGTTTCTACCTAAGGTTAGGATTTAAAAGAAGCATGAAAAATAAAGCGCTAAGTAGAATATTGAAAATAGCATAAAAATATGAAATCGAACAAGTCAAAAATATAGCACAAAGGTGAATTAAAAGTACTATTATTTTTTATATATTTTTATGGGAGAAATTGAATTACAAGTCAAGTAAAAAGACAAAAAAAAAAATAGCCTAAGAACTAATATTTTTTTATGTACATTTTTTATGTGTCAAAAGTTTGTATTAAAATCTAAATGATGGTAGGAAGATTAGTATTTCATCACCTAAAAGATAATAGAAAAAAAACTAATTAAACCTAAATTCTAGTAATTAAAAAAAAAAGAAAACAAGGGGGTAAGAAAGCTGAACTGGTGGTGAAGAGAGTGATTGGGCGCAGGCCCAGAGAGTGTGGCCCAACATAGTTTTTTGTAATCTTTGTTGTCAAAAACGTGTGCATCAATGGGCCAGGGGGGAAGTGTGGTTCGGCCCAGGATGGTTATTTGTTATACAGATTTTTGTGCCAAAAAGAGGATGATGACGGGCCTATGGGGGTGTTAAGAAGGAATTCGTTGGGCCTAAGGGTTTATGATCCAATCCATGTTTCTAATCAGTTTTATTCACATTTATATCCAATTAATCAAACTTTATGTTAGCATCAGATTTATATGGTATTAAACATGCAATTATCAATACTCAGATTAATTCAACCTTATGTCAAGTAACATTAATTCAACTTAATTATCAAAATTAAATAAATAATAATAATAAAAAAAGAATATTAGGGTTAGAAATGTGACCGTCCCAATTCAATTTCATCAAGCTCTCTCTTCTTCAACCTCAACGAAACGGCGGCGAAAATCTCCTCTTCTCCGATCAAGGTCTCGCGTCACCGCCATGAGAACGGAATGACTTCGTCCCTCATTTCCCTCCGTCCGCTCGCCTCTTTCCTCCCAGTTTCTCTCGTCGCTCTATCGGTTCTCCACTCCGACAATACACACTCAACGCGTAGGAAGACTCCGACAATAGTGTGATAGCGCCAAGAACAAGAGACGAAGATGATGATGATTGACGATTCAGATATGATGATGAACGTTCCGTGTTGATGCGATTCGCTTGTGGTTTTGGACGCGAAGTTCTTGGAGTTATCACTGATTTGAGAAAGATTTTTGGAAGAAAAAAACTCTCCAAGAAATGGTAGGATTCTCTTTTGCTTTTCCGATTTCTTCTTCTTTCCGTCTCTTCGTTTCAATCTTTTGCGTTCCGTTACTGTTGCGATGTGATGATGATTCTCTGATGTTGTAATTCTCGCAAGACTTTGAAGAATGTTGCTTCAATGGTGCTCAAGAAAGAGCGGAGAAGAAGATTTGTAGAGAATCGAAGGTGGTGATTTTGCAGAATATGGAGATGATGATGAATTCGGAGAGAGCATTGAAGGTGAAGAAAATTGAAGAGTGGAATTGCGAAGGAAGAATAGATGAAGGTGAGTTTGTTACAGGTTCTTTGATTTCTGTTATACGATTTCTCCGCCTTTCTGTTACGTGATTTTCTGATCCATTTTCTTGTTGAACATGAATCGTATTGAATTGTGTTGAAGGTGTGAAGGAGATTGAAGATGGTGATGAATGGTTGGAGTGTGTTTCAATGGAGGAGAAGAAGTATTGAAGATGAAGGAAATGGTGGAGTGAAGTGAAGATGGTGATGGAAGCTGAATGGAGGAATGAGAAGAATGAAGATGAAGGTTATGAAGGAATCAGAAGAATGAAGGCGATGATTGGATTATATAGGGGTTGAAGGAGAGGAAATCAGTTAGAAGTTGAAGAACCTGAGCCTTTGGATCGAAGTAGTTGGTTAAAAGAATGGAAGGTGTGGATTGAGTCTGTCAAGAGGTTAGTTATTTCTGTTTTCATAGCTTTTTCTCTTTGAACTAGGTTGTTATGAAGCTGTTGGTTAGTTATATGGTGAAACGAATTAGTTTTGACAGTTAGTGAAATAGAGAGATTGAGGAAACTAGTTAAATTCTATTGTGGGTAGGTTAAGGGCGGTTAGAAATTTGTAACTGTTTTGAACTGGCTGTTTTTCTATTTTGTTAGTTATGTGGATCTGTTACAGTTTTGTTGGTTAGGAGAAGCTATGTAACTGTTAGTTGGTTCATGAATGAGCTGGAAACGGTTGGTTACAATTGTATAGAACTGTTTGGGATTCAGAGAAAGGTTAATGGCTGTTCAGTCTGGTCTTAGCTTAGAAAACAGTTAGGAGTTGGAAGTTAGTTAGTTAGAAAGTTAGTTATATGTAGGTTTTTCTGTTATGAATCGGTTGTGGTCAGTTATGTTTGTTATTTTCTGTTTGATGAGCTGGCAGGTGGTTAAGTGAGACTGAGTTAATTAGTTGCAAGTGTAAAGAGAAACTGTTAGGAGGCTAGGAATTGTTCTGATTTCTGTTGTGAAAGTTGACAGTTAGAGTTTAGGAATGTGCGTATAGCTGGTGCATAGCTTGATTTTTGTTTGGTAAATGTTAAACTTGTAATCTGATACAGCCTTTTTCTTTATGGTATATTTGCAGGTCAGGCTCTGTTTTGAATGTGGAATATGGGGCTGAAGTGAATCCCAAGTGCAGGCTGCAGTGCATGAGGAAAGGAAAATGAGCTTGGGCTTGGGATTATCTTAGTTTTTTTTTTGGTATTATGCAGTTTGGTAATGTGGTGATGATGTGTAGTCTGTATGATAACTGCAGCATGAGAATGAATTTGAATTGGCAAGTAGGCATGAATCTGAACATGTATCACTTTTTAGAAATAGACTTAAATCTTATGTTTTTGTATCTCTTTTGTAATGGAATTGTAACTTGGAACTTGGATGAATGGGAATGATGTTTATGTTGGAAGTGTGAATATGTCATCAGGTTTTTGTAATGAATTTGGATTATGTAATGGGAATTTGGTTAGATGAAATTGATTCTGGGCATGGCTGACATGTATCTCTTGAAGCATACATGCTCTCTTCTTTTTTTTTTAGTAAATTTGAAATCTCTCTCGAGGACAATGCAGCAAACCTTGAATGCATCTCTTAGTTACCAAACTTCTTTGATAAATGCTTTCAAATACCGGCTTGTAGTAATTTCTATGTCCATTGAAACTTGGTACTTTTACGATGTTTTGTGTCTCCAAAGACAAAATAAGATTTGAACAATTCTTCTAATATTGGAAACAAAGACTGTATTGTTCCAAGTATTCAAACTTTGCATCATTTTGCAACTATCTTTCTACCTTGTTCAAAATGTACCAAAATCCGTAACGTGGACAAACCAAGGAACAAATGCTTTATATCACTACACACCATGAAAGAATTCAAACATAGCCAATCTCCAATCAGCTTGGTGACTCATAACCATTAAGAGATACATCTTGATTTAGAAGCTTTAAAGAAATCCTTGTATAACGGACCTTACTCCCATTTATTCTAATGAATATTGATGGAAAGATAGTCTTACGAGTTGAGGAGAATCCAAGTGCTACCACGGGTCACCCTCCATTGAAGTATCCTTAAGCATACAAAAAGAACCCTTTTTCAATATCCTCGACCCCATGCCAAATGTTTTATTTTTATTTTTTTTATGAATGAATGCAAAGTCATGTGAATGCCCTAATGGAAGCATTTAGATGAATGCAAAGCTTAAGTCAGATAGAAATAAAGGGGTAGGACAAATTTGGGATATGACAGCCACGAGGGCTAATCTGCCCCCTGTGCGTTGTTGCGACTATTTCACCTAGAGTCAGTCTTATCCTAAGAAATATCTTTGGAAAGAATATTCTTTCGGAGGTAGGACATTGAATTTGACCTACGACTCTTTGTAAAAACCAAAACAAAAATTATGGTGAGACCTTTGTACGACCTAAGATACAAAATCTCGGTCTACAATAAGGCTCCACTTAAGGGAGAACCTTGTACCTTTCCCTTTGGTGTTATCCATAAACCCCTTAAGAAAAAGACTACCTTTATGGGAGTGTATATTGTCCGTAGAACGAACCTAGGAACTTACATACTAATGGATACTCTTTAACTCATCATTATAAATAATTTCATTCAGCTGAATAGAATTTAAATATCATTTATAACTAAATCAATTATTCATTTCCTATGGGTGTTTCTATTTTTTTTATTCGTGTTATATCCATACTCATTTTAATTGTTTATTTCATTAATTTCTCTTATCATTACTATATATATTGGTGGGATCTTTTGGTGTGAAGAAATTGAAGGAACCTTAGAAACGAAATGTCAATTGGCCACGAGAGCTAATCTTCCCCCGTGCGTTGTTGCGACTATTTCACCTAGAGTTAGTCTTATCCTAAGAAATACCTTTAGAAAGAGCACACTTTTGGAGGTAGGACTTTAGATTTGACCTACGACTCTTTGTAAAAGCCAAAATAAAATCTCATGGTGAGACCTTGTACGACCTATTAGATAAAAGTTTTGGTCTACAAAGAGACTCCGCTTAAGGGAGGCCCTTGTGCCTTTTCCCTTTCTTGTTATCCATGATACCCATAAGAAAATCACCCTCATGGGGAAATGTAAAATATCCGTAGGACGGACTTAAGTGCCTACATACTAGGGTTAATTTCTGTCTATTTATTTCTCAAGAAACCCACAAGGATTATCTTTTGTCTATCCATCCCAAAACTGGTATAGGGTATTCACTACCCTAGCCTCTTTAGGGTATTCACTACCGTAAATTCGTATGGGGTGTCCTCATTTCTATCTCAAAGCTGGTATAGGGTATTACTATCCTAGCCTATTTAGGGTATTCAATACCCTAAACTCGTATGGGGTGTTCTCGTTTCTCCCTCAAGATTGGTATAAGGTATTCACTACCTAGCCTCTTTAGGGTATTCACCTTAAACCCATTTAAGGTGTCTGCATTTTAAAATATTACAAAAACTGGTATAGGGTATTATTATCCTAGCTTGTATATGCTTCAGTTTGTCTGTCATACTCCCTAGCCTGTAGGGATTCCTTTTCATATGTCTTTATCCCTAGCCTGTAAGGGTTCCCCTTTCTATATTATAGTCCCTAACCTGTAGGAGTTCTCTTTACATAACATTATCCTAAAAAATATAAACTCTTATATTTCCTTTTGAGCCGAACTACGAAGGCTCTGACTTTCTCATTACACAACGAGAATACGTAGGCACAAGGCTCTGACACCTTGGCGAGATCACCTAACAAAAAATAATGTTTAGCATAGCCTCCATCCCATAATTAAATATTAATGACCCAATACTTTTTCAAAAGGTTACGATATATGTGGATTTTACATCTACTGTATCCTTGAATAATTAATGGATCAAATTGACATCTATCACCGATTATTTAAATTAAAAGGGGAGGAGAACACACATACTCCATCTATGACTTAATTTGGTATGCAACACGTAGCCATCATCTGACCGTGTGGTGAGGTTGCTTTGGTGAAATCCCTTGTGCATCTCTACGATACTCCCTAGCCTGTAGGGATTTCCCTTTTTATATCACAATTCCTAAAGGGATTCCCTGTTGTGTTTCTTAGTCCCTAGCTTGTAAGGATTCCTTTTGCCTTTCAATATCCATAACCCTTAAGGAGTTTTCCTGGGTCCGTCACAATCCTTAAGTCAGTATAGGGTGTCCTCCTTCCTATCTAGGTTTCCTTAGGGTATCCCTAGCTTGTAGGACTTCCAGTTGTCTATCACAATTCCTAGCCTGTAGGAATCTCCGACTGCCTCTCCTTAGCCTATAGGGATTCCATTAGGTCAGATGACATGACTAAAACCCATTTAAGCCTCCTTTGTCAATCATAGATCCCTAAACCCACACATGAGATTGCATTGCATCCATGACGTGAATTTGCATTTCAATTTACATATATACATTTGCATATGCATTTTCATCTCTGTTCTTATCCAATTACCATTTAGCTAGCAGGCTTCCTGATACTCACAAGAGAACTTGGAGCATGTCTCAAGAAACTATGAAGAACTCAAGAAAGATAAAAAAAACTATTAAGGGAGGAGGTGAACCAGTTACAGACTCAAATGAATTTGGTCATACAGATGTTGTTGGGAAGGGAAGGTAACCCTTCGTTGTGTCAGCCACATGCACGTCCAACTTCTCAAACATCACAACCATGGGTGATCCCCCCCACTTCAACCACAACGTCAACAACATCAACAACCCTACCAACAGAATATGGGTATTCATCAGAAGGAAGAACCAAAGCCACCCCCTAGAAGGTTTGATCTGCTTCCTATGCCTCATAATCAACTACTTCAACAGGTGCTCAAGGTTTCATTGGTTGAGCTAAAGAAACTTGATCCTCCTACTGGGGCAATCCCACCAAAATATAATGCAAATGCGAGGTGCGAATATCATGCCAATTCTCCAGGGCACACTTTGGAGAAATGTTGGGCCTTTAGACACAAAGTCCAAGATTTGATCAATAACAAGCAGTTGACTTTTGAAGAAGGAATGCCCTTTGTGAATGGTTACCCCTTACTTTGACAAGTGCAAAAATATCATCAACATCTCCTAGAAGTCAAGGAAGCTCGTCCTTAATATCATTAGGCTTTGTTATTTTCCATTTGAAATTTCATTATTGCTAAGTTTTGTTTGTTTCTTAAAGTTGTACTCTTTGATTAATAATTTTAATAAAACGAGAATGCATGTTTTTGAAGCCAATTCATCCGTATTCACTCTTTCTTAAAAAAATGGAACAAAAAAAGACAATCCATTTGATCCTTTTCTCACATTTAACAAACTTCGAGGGAGAATGATGTAATTAAAATTAACCAAATTTTGCTAACGTATGCTTTCAATGTAAAACCGAGCTGATGATGTAAGGCATTATTTCAAATCCTAAACAGTGGAGAAATAAGGGAGTTAATCCGTAGTCAACCCCCTCGAGCCAGAAGTTGAAGTTTTTTCTATTTTCTAAAAACAAAACCTTTATTTTAACCAGGGAAGGGTAGTTCTTCAATTAACTCAAATGATGTATTCTAATCTCAAGAGAATTAGTCCATCTAAGCAGAAGGTTCAAGCACATCCTTTTCCTCGCATTCATCAGAAACTGAGGAAACAATGAAGATAAATCCCAGAACATCTTCTTTCTCAATGCATCATTCAAGATCAAGGAAGCAATAAAGACAAAGGTTACTATAACCAACATGGCAATCACAAATATTCAAAATCGAAAAACTAAAAGAAATTCAAAAAAGGAGAAAACCCGCTAAGTCAAGTAAAAATTAAAAGAAACTTGACCTAGGAAAAAGTTAGGGGTGTCCCGATGGACCAAAATTCAAAAAGAATTAGTCCATGCAAAAAAAATAAGGGACTGGGAACAAAAAAAATTGGAGAACAATCTTGTGACTGCCACCTCAAAATCATCAAAACTTCTCATCAATGCTTGGATCTTATCAATGCTTTTCATTGATGCTTGGATCTCATCAATGCTTTTCATCGGTGCTTGGATATTTACTAATGCTTCTACTCATCATCGCGGCTACAAAAATTCTCTTGAAAACTGAATGCATTCATTGGATTAATCGCACTTAGGGTTGAAGAACATCAAGGAGAATGGGGTGGGTTTAAATAAATTTTGAGCCTTATATCCTTTGTTTCTTAAACCACGAACCATGGCCACGTTACAACCTTCGAAAGCCCTAATTGAAGCAAGGTTAAACTATGAAAGCATACTCAGAAAAATTTGTGTTAAACTAACTCCTATGTTTGTTAAAATTATTGCTAACCATTTCGCTTCTTCGAATCTCCATCTCTAAATCATCCATTCCTTCTCCATAAAAACTTCTATTTCAAAAAACTTGCATGTATGTCACTAAGAATTACTTTTCAAAATGTACAATTTTATCTACGAATCGAAACTTAACATCAAGGAGATTTCAAAATTGGTTTAATTAAAAGAAATTCATTTCAAGACGTTACTGACTAGGGGCAAAACATCTAAGAGGAGCCCTATAATCAAGGGAAAATCCTAATGATCATAGGGGCACATCACAGGAAGATCATATTGACTAGGGGCATTCATTTTAAGATTTGATCAACTTGAGTCACATTTCAAAGCACCACACAATCAGGGACATACATT
Organism: Vicia villosa; assembly: GCF_029867415.1. Classification (NCBI taxonomy): domain Eukaryota; kingdom Viridiplantae; phylum Streptophyta; class Magnoliopsida; order Fabales; family Fabaceae; genus Vicia; species Vicia villosa. Next base: position 20,384,345 of record NC_081184.1, on the reverse strand, counting down.
TCCAAGATCCTAATGATCAGTGGCAAACTTTCAAAGCTCAAATATGGGGGCATATCGTACCAAGTTCATCTTACAGCATGTAGGATCCAAATTCCATTCAAGCAATTACAGAGTACAAATTTTCCAAGATTTGGACATTTGGCGAAAGTTATATCAAATCATATCACCACATGGTAAGGTCTAAGAACATCCCTTCAGACTTTGAAATTGGGGCATACTTTTTAAAACTCAAATCTTGGGGAAATCTATATCAAGTTCGCGTTGATGTCCAAGTTCTTTCTAAGGATCCTCCAGATCCTAGAGATATTGGGGCATACTATTCAAAATTCAAATCTTGGGGCAATCTATATCAAGTTCGCGATGATGTCCAAGTTCTTTCTAAAGGTACTTCCTCCAGATCCTATAAATTAGGGGCATACCTTTCAAAAATCCGAATATTGGGGCAGACCGCTGCGAGGCCCGTTCGAAAGAGTTAATTCAAAGCAGTTCATTATGGGGCAGGACATTCCAAGAGTCCACAATCAAAGGCATAATGTCTCGAAGTGCAAAATAGTGGGGTCATTCATATTACAATCAAACTACTCTCAGGATCGTATTTGGAAAAATGTCTATAAATCAACATATTGGGGTAATACAATTCACAAAGGGGCAAGCTCTCTGCGTACTTTCACATTTCCGTTGGATCCTTCTCCTACGCCAATAATTTACGAGTTCAAAAACAAGTGTCGGGAAGTCATACTAGCATAAACAACTTGCTTTTAATAAGCAACCCTTTTGCATAAGTGACTCGTCTCAATCATAATCATCCACAAACTTATTGGACAATCGAGTCATTTCATTGTCATGAATCATGCATAGCATTCATCTCATCTCTATAAGCATAAAACTTTTTTTGCAAAGCCTAAATTTACTTTGCAGTTATACAACAAAACTCTTTTACAAAAAAATCAAGTTTGCTTAGCACCCGATAACTTTACCGATGACAGTAACCTTACTATTTGTTTATTTCCAATCACCTGATTGATGATTTCCGATAACTTTACCGATGACAGTAACCTTACTGTTTATTTATTTCCAATCGCCTGATTGATGATTTCTGGTAACCTTACCAATGAAAGTAACCTTACTGTTTATTTATTTCCAATCTCCTGATTGATGATTTCCGGTAGCCTTGCCGATGTTAGTAGCCTTACTGAATTTACATATTTCCAATCACCTGATTGATGATTTCTGGCAACCTTACCGATGACAATAACCATACTATTGGTTTATTTCCAATCGCCTGATTGATGATTTCCGATAGCCTTGCCGATGTCAATAACACAAAAAACTGATGATTATAAAATCATCAAAATCAGAAATACACAAACGTTGGTGCAAACATTTAGTGAGAAAATTTGGTGCTTGGGGCAAAAAAAATTGGGGAGAACAATTTGGGGAACATTTGGTGCAAACTCTTGGTGAGAACATTTTGGGGAATATTTGGTGCGAACACTTGGTGAGAACGATTTGGGGAACATTTGGTGCAAACATTTGGTGAGAAAGTTTACCAGTTAGCATAGGCATGATTATCTACAGTCATTTTTACTATCTAATTGTGGTTAAACATAGATACTTGGTGAGAAAAATTTGGGGAACATTTGGTGCAAACTCTTGGTGAGAACAATTTGGGGAGCATTTGGTGCGAATTCTTGGTGAGAACAATTTGGGGAACATTTGGTGAAAACATTTTGTGAATCATTTGGTGCAAACATGTGATGTGAACAACTTGGGGAACATTTGGTGCAAACATTTGGTGAGAAAGTTTACCAGTTAGCATAGGCATGATTATCTACAGTCATTTTACTATCTAATTGTGGTTAAACACAAATATTTGGTGAGAACAATTTGGGGAACATTTAGTGTAAACTCTTGGTGTGAAAAATTTGGGGAATATTTGGTGAAAAATTTGGTGTGAACAATTTAGGGAGCATTTGGTGCAAACATTAGGTGAGAACGTTTACCAGTTAGCATAGGCATGATTATCTACAGTCAATTATACTATCTATTATTGGTTAAACGCAAACTTTATCTATCCTTTAGGTCGTGATAGATAAATAATAAATTGGTGACTACTTTCTCTCTAGGATGTGGCAAGTTAGTTCTCCATCTTTCCTCAACTCTACTTGGATTAAAATCTAAAATAGAGTTGGAACATGTTATTTCTTATTCTCTAGGTTGTGATAAGATATAAAGGAATCCACGATAGTTCGCTGAGTAGCAATGAGTTATCTGATTTGTTACACTTATTCTTTAGGTTGCGATAAGAACATAAAACTTATAATTATTCTACTCGAGCATTGGTAAACTATCCCCACTTTATCATTTACTTTCAGAACTCAGGTCAAATTTGGGGTCTTCCGTATTTAATAAATCTCCGATCTAAACACGCGAGAACTTTGTATTCTCGCACTCTCCGAACGAAGACTTATTAAATAGGGGCAGCTGTCATACCCCAAATTTGCCCGCATTGGTGTTAATAGTCAATTCAATTTATTTAAACTTTTCTTCTACCAGTTTTATTTATTTATTTATTTATTTTTATATCTTTTACAATCATATTTATTTTATAAAACCATTCTAGGAGAGGAATCTTTTTATGTTTTGTCAAGTATTAACTATATGGCCCATTAAGACTTCAAACTTTGCCCATTAGGTACAATTAAAAGTTACATAATAAAATGATTAAAACTATATTAGGATTTTTAAATAAATACTTAGTATATATATTTAAATACGTGTGTATTGCATCTAATTTGTTATGATGTGTATTTCTTTTCATATTTTTGGGTAAATTAAGATGGTAATTAAATCTCCTTCCCACCTTAACTATTATTATTTATTTTGCTAGTCACTCATTTAGATTATCCTCTCATTATTTAGAAATTTCGTTAAAATTATGATTACTTTTTATTTTTATTTTCTAATCACTACTATAATTAAATTAATATCGCTAATTATCATCAGCTATTATTTTTAAGCATTATAGCTATAGCTATTTAAGATTATTTTTGTCATGATTAATGTATTAAATATATATCTTTTTCTTAGTACTACAATTCATAAGATATTATAAATAAAAAGTTGTGAATATTAGTTGAATCATAAAGTTAGTATCATCTATTTTAGTCAATTATTATCACTAAAAACATGCATAATATTTATTAGTTTTAATATTAAAATTATTATTAGTTGTTATTGACTTAGTCAAACTAGGGTTTTTTTCAACCTTTAACCTCGATACGGCCACACCCTTAACCACCACAAACCTTAATTCGGTTTTCAACCCAAGCACAACAATGTCACAAGCTTTGTCAACTCCAATGATCAATTAGCAGATGTGTTTACAAAATCTTTACGAAGTCCCAGAACTAATTATATATTTGGCAAGTTTGGTGCATTTGACTTATATGCTCAAGCTTGAGGGGGAGTGTTGATATTTGTAAATATATAGTGTTAATAATATTTGTATATAGAACAGTCCCACATCGACTATATCATATAATTAGGTGTAATCTCTCTCTATATAATAAAGTCTTCGTAGTGCTTTACTAATAGTAATGTTACCCTGCAGGATCGGAATTCGGGACGGACGATTGGCGTCGGATGTGAGTCTCAAGGCCTTTATTACCTCTCAGTGTCATCTCAGGCATGCTCAGCCAAAGATTCCCCACTCACTATCCATGCTCAGTTAGGTCATCCTAGTCTTCCTAAACTACAGAAGTTGGTGCCAAGTTTATCGAAGGTGTCTAATTTACATTGTGAGTCGTGTCAGTTAGGGAAACACACTCGTAGTCAATTGGAACGTAAATCAAATTCAGAAAAGGAAAGAATCTCATCAATTGAATATCAAAAATTACGAGTTACAAGAAAATCAAATTTCTAAAAATCAAAATATGAACAAATAAATACAATTTACAACAACATTCAAATCTTTCCTAAATAAAAATCTGATATTATAACTAAATCGAATCACCACTGATTCAAAACTTTTCCTTAATTGATTCATAACAATAATCAGACTTGAATTTATTTCCTAATCTAACTAATTCTAAACCCCTATAAATTCACCCTAAAACTAGTTGAAAGGGGACCGAAAAAAATTAACACAAATATTAAACAGAAAAAAGAAGGAGTAGAAGGAAGAGTTTTGTTGCTGAATCTTCAAACCCATAGCCACCCATCCTCAGAAATTAGGGGTTTCAAATCTGAAACCCTAATCTCTTTTCACTCCGCCGCAGATCTGAAATCGAAGGTAGGAAACGATTATAAACCGAAAATCTCAAAGCAAATCGGGATATAAACACGGCCAAGAGGTAAAGTCGAAAACTCTTAGCTTTAATTTCTTGACGAATATTGTTGTTGCGGTTTAAGATTAGGGATTTCTAAGTTAAACGGTTTGGTTCGTATATTGTTACGATTGTTTGATAGGTTGAAGTTCTTTTTCTAGGTTTAGTTTTGATATTGAAGTTTCTGAGTTAAGAATGAGTATGTTGATGTTGTTGTGGGAAGAATAAAGACGATGAAGAGGATAGGAACGAGATTGAGAACAAATGAGAAGAAAGAGAAAAAAATAAATGGGAAATGAAAAATGCATCGTAACCACCCCTCATATTTTTTTATTATATTAAATTGAAACTTATTAAAAGGAATAATCGTGTGCGTATCAGTTACCGTGTTCCCTAATTAATTTTTAGGCTAAATCAATCTGACGCGCAAATCTCTGTTAGTCTACCGTAAGTACGAACACACTCGCACACACTGGATCACAACGGATCCTTGTTATTTCACATGAGCTCGAATCCTTGTTATTTCACATGGGCTCAGATCCTTGTTATTTCACATGGGCTCAAATCCTACGCTAATCACACCCCCAGCCCGATCCTTTTAAGTTTTTTTTAACAAATTACACCCCTCTAGCATTTTGGACTCAATTGATCTTTTGGGCCAAATTTCCTCACTATTAGAAACCCTCATTTTACTAACCTAGGAACAGGATATACCCCCTGTATAATTCTAAATAAAATGATTAATTGTAGTTAATAATTTTTATTTTGATTAATTAATATATACTTCTTAAAATTTGAAAAAAAAAATTAATATAATTAATATGTTCAATAACTTTGTCCATTTAAATCTTTTTTTTAAATTAATTAATTCTATAATAATTTTATTATTTATATAAGATCATTTTTTTTTAATCTACGTGTAATGTTCAAATGAATAATATGGTTAGCAAAGCCAATGACATTTTAATAGTTGAGTAAGCCATTAATTTTAGATTAATTAACGTTTTACTACTAAAAAATCACTAAGTTTATTTTAAATACTTTTATTAACTTATTCCCCTTTTTTACATAAATTGCTAAAATATCTAAATAGTCCAAACCTTTTTCTTATTATCATTACTAACATAATAATTTGAATCTAATATTATTTTCCCAAAAAAATTAGGATAGTGAATTTATTTTAAAATCATCGATGAACTATGTCTACGATTACACCATTTCAACTCAAATAAATTTATAGAAGATTTATAAAATGCTTCGCAAATCCCTAAAAAAACAATTAATCAAACAAAACGAACTACGATACTCTGACTTCCTCATTGCACTAGAGGATACGTAGGCATAGGGTTTCGAAACCCTAGCGAGTATAATTATAAAAAACTAACATTTAATCTAATTCGCTTGAAATATCCATAAAACCATTTTTTAAAGATATAGGTAAACGTACGTTTATCGTATCTTCAATTTAAAACTTATTAAACCTAAACCTAAAAGGGGCCCCCTTGAATACAAGGGAGATGAAGGGTGCCTAACACCTTCCCTCCGTTTAACCGACTCGCGAACTTAGAATCTCTGATCATAGGGTAATCTGTTTAATTCCCTTCCTTTAGGATAAAAATAAATGGTGGCGACTCTTTTTCTTAAATTTTTAAGCCGGTTGCTACACACATATATAAATAAAATGTTGTATCATGTACTATAATATTTGCATTCAATAGCGTATCCATGCCAATGCATCGTAGCACCCTTATGATTGTTTGAGTTCTGCGAGAGTGTTGTTTTAGGGCCCAATATAATCCAACAAACCACCAAAAAAGTTTAGATAATCCAAAAAGAGATGATGGAAACAAATCCCTTTTCAAAACATCTTTTTAGTCCTGTTAAGATGGAGCTCCAATTACATCTTTTGTACGAGTTTTATTTCTTCTTGGACCTTGGTTCTATGAACTTGCATCTCTATTTTCATTTGTTGTTGGAGCTCTTTTTGTAATCTATATTGAAAATTTACATTCAGTTTTTGCACAAATTCTAGAATAGAAGGTCATCCTGAGTGACACCTCGTAAGGTGGTGCGTCAACTTTTTCTAAATAATTTCTTAAAGCCCACACACCTAGGAGCAGTTTGGATCCGACCTGGGTGTTCATTTGTCCCAAGCGCAACAATCTATTCCCACATTTTTCAAACACATTATCACCTTATGTACTTTTTTTCCACTAAGTCACCCTAAAATGTTAAAATAGTACATATATGCACATGATATAAAATGAAATTCAAATTCATAAAGAATTTTTTATTACTTATAACCATAGCATTTAGTAAGCTTGTTGCCTTAGATGTAAAATCTCTGGATGACCTCTGTCGAGTCATCAACCATGCCTCGTGTCGCGTTCTAGTTCTGGAGGATCAACCAGTAAACTAAAGCTTGTTTCATCTTGTTGCCTCAGATGAAAGTTTACTAGTTGATCCTCCAGAACTAAAATGACACGATACATGGTTGATGGCTCGACAGAGGTCATCCAGAGATTTTACATCTAAGGCAACAAACTTAGTAAATGCTATGGTTATTTATAAGTAATAAAAAATTCTTTATACTTTTGAATTTCATTTTATAACTTAGTCATTTTATATCATATGTATTTTAACATTTTAGGGTGACTTAATGGAAAAACTACACAAGGTGATATTGTTTTTAAACGTATGAACTGTTCCGCACTACTCCTAGTGGGGCTTTAAGAAATGCTTTGGAAAAAGTTCACGCTCCATCTTACAAGGTGTCACTCGGGATGACCTTCCAGCCTTGGTCCAAAAGCTGAATGTAAATTTCCAACATAAATTAAGAGAGCTCCAATAACAAATGAAAATAGAGATGCAAGTTGAGAGAGGCAGGTGAAATAGGTCTAACTTATCTCGTAAGTCCCTTAGCAGAGGAAGGTTTTCTTTTTATAGTTTACCTTATTAGTCCATTGGCTTAGGTAAATTATGACTTTCTTGCCTTATTAGTAGTCCCTTGGCATTGGCAAATTTTCTTCTAATTACTTTTGGTTTACCTTGTTAGTCCCCTGGCTTAGTAAAACCCACGCCTTATTAGTCCATTGGTATAGGCGATTTTTCTCTTATTTCATCGTTGACCTTGTTAGTTTGGCTTAGGTAATTATGTCCTTTTTCGCCTTATTAGTCCAACGCATTGACAAGTCTCTTTTATACTTTTGGTTTACCTTATTAGTCCATTGGCTTATTAATCCCTTGGTTTAGACGAGTCCTCCTTTTTATCATCTACCTTATTAGTCCATTGTCCTCCTTTTTATCATCTACCTTGTTAGTCCATTCGTTAGGTAAACCTCATTCATCTTACTTTGTTATTCCCCTGATTTAGTTAAGTGGGTCACTCTTTCCTGTTTACCTTGTTATCCTTTGGGTTTTGGTAAACTCTTTTGTTTCTGTCGTGTTAATCCCTTCGGAAGTTCCTTTCCGCATTGCCTTTTTAATCCCCTGGCTTAGGCAGTTTTTACAAATTCCTGCTCTTGGTCCGTCCAAAACACTTCAAACTCTAGGACGCTTGTCTATCCCGCTTTCTCTGACATCCTCACTACATCCAAGTAAGAGACCAACTTCATTCCATGACCCAGCAAGGATAAAACAAGTGTCGAAGGTACAACATCAAAATGGATGGGATCTTCCTCCTAAAGGACAAAATCGGGTGGTATTTACTTATCCTCCATCGCGAAATGGAGGCAACTGTCATACTCCAATTTTGTTCGGGTCCCTTTTGCCATTATATGGTTTTTTGTGACACTTTATTTCAAATAAATGAGATAGCATAATTGGTAAAGGCGAGTCTCTAAGGAGGTATGAGTATGATGTCTTGAGTTTGAAGCCCATCTTTTCTACATTTTGACATTTTTCTCTCCTTTTTTTTCTTTGTTATTTCTAACTTTATTTCTTTGTTGGTTCAAAAATCATAAAAAATATTGCATTTTTATTTTTAATTTCGTTTTTATTATTTAGCATATTTTAAATCAAAATAGCAAAAAAAAAAACTATTAATTATTCAGTTTCGTTTTTCATTTTAGGCGGGTTTTCAAAAATCGTTTCTAACTTATTTCATGCATTTTTATAAGAAATCACCAAAAAGAAATTTTAATTTTTTTTTGTTTATTTTTAGTACTTTTCATTCTTAGGGAGCAAGCAAACTACTTTAGGAAGATTATAATTTGATTGATAAAATATGGAAAAATATTAAAATTAAATTATATTTAGATTTTTTTTATCATATTTGATTAGTTACTTTATTTAATTCAACTAATCCTCAACGGTTGGCCTAGTGATGGAAGTTTAAGTTTTGAGAATGTGCTCTTCTCAAGGTCTTGAGTTTGAATCCAGCTAGATCCTAACAATTTTTGTTGGGTTCGGTCGCAAGGTCGGATATCAAAATTTAAATAAAAACTAAATTTAATTGAACTTTGTTCATATAAATAGGTAACATTGTCACATTAGGGGAAAATGAACAATTCTAACCCAGTCACTTTTAACATTTTTCCACACATTCTATTACTCCAACATTTTTTTTTAAACCACATCATTTAAAATCTCCTTCATCACGAGTTGGAGCTCTGGCCCGTTTCAGCCAACTCCACAACACCTCCCAACAAACAAGTCCGACGTGATCTGCAACCGATGCTTCCTCCGCTCTCCATGCTCTTGACACATGTAAACTTGTTCATTTGTAGTTATTTGAGTTTAGTGATATTTTGTTGGTTGTAATGTTTGTTTGAAGAAAGAGAAAAAAAGAAGAGAAAATTGATTGAGATGGGAGGGAGAATCTGCTTCATACAACTTTTTCCTATTGGTTTTTATAATATTGTTACTTCATGTTTTTTTTTATTATTCTTAAATCCATGCCACATGCCTTGTTGCTATAAGTGTAGATTTTAGTTTGAAAAATCTATGTGATGGTGTGTGGTTTGGTTTATGTTTGGTTTGGCTTTAGAGTTGTAGAATTAATTCTAGGTAATTATAAAATGTTTGGTTAGGCAAAAATAGAATTGATTCTGTCTCTAGAATTGATTCTACTTGAAGTTAGAATTTGTAGCTACTGCCTCTAAAATTGATTCTAGATGATTTTTACACTGTAATTTGTTATTCAACTCAATTTTACATAAATGCATTTAAACATAAATCAATTTAGCTAAACTCAATTCTGATAAAATCAATTCTACCTAACTCAATTATGCTAGAATTGATTATGTCCACCGTCAATCCAAACACACCCTTAGTATTTTTTTCTCTATTTTGTTATTTTGTTATTTGATTAGTTATTTTATTGTTTAGGGAAATAGTTGGGCTCAACTTTGACTAATCATTACCCCTTGTTTTAATTCTTAGCAATTCTATAACCTAATTAGTCTTGTTTAAATATTAAAAACACCAAAGAAAAACTGTTCAATTAGTTATTTAATTTTAATTATTTTTAAAATATAAAAACATTCAAAATTATTAATTTTATCTTAATTCGAACTAAATCCTTCATGTGAATGTTCAAGGATTTTGTGTAATTAAGGCTATGTTTGGATTGGTGGTATGTGATGGAATGAAATTAAATGATATGGTAATTAATGAGATTCCATTATTTGAATTCATAAATAATGGATGGAATGAATGGAGCATGATGGAATCCATTCCATTCAATTCTCTATTTTCTGTTCCCTCCAATTAGGATGTATGTGATGGAATAAGACATTTTAAATAAAATAATCAAACAATAGAGTGAAATTAATGTTCCGCTCCGCTCCATTATACTCCGTTATATTATATTCTACTCCACTCTGTTATGTTCCATCAATCCAAACATAGTCTAAGAGTCAAAGCATTCACACAGTTTGTATATAATATATAACCAACCCCCATAACCAAACTCTACTTTTTTTGCTCTGCGTGACAATCGAAATTCCTGTTCGCCTTCGCACGGCAATTAATCAACTTTTGCCCCCTGTGCGATTAATTCAAGAGAACTCTTTTCATAAATTAAAAGCAACCAACCAACAAATAGCCGAACCACGTAGAATCTGATTTTGTCTCTTGATACATAAGCATAAAGTGCGATGCTTTAGCGAGTCCCAAATTCTTTTGTAAATAAATGATTGAAGCAAAATTGAATAAAAACCCTTTCCACTAAGCAAACATGAGCACACTTACCCTAATCCTAGAAAAGGTTCCCTTTGAGTACAAGGGAAGTGAGGAGTGCCTAATCTCTCGCTTAACCGACTCCCGAACCCTTAAATCCATTCACTTTAAATATTTCCCTTATTTTCCTTGTCCTTAGGACGAATAAATAACGGTGAAGACTCTGTGAATTTTATCGTCCGCGACAGATTATATTTTATTACAATCATTAGATCGTAAGTAGCTTCCCATGCCAACGAAATCACGTATGCCCACATAAAAATTATCATTTCCTTAAGGTAACTCACAGTGAAATATTGTTACTCCCAAAGTCAAGCTACATTGTTAATATTATACCTTCATCTATTAAGCAAAGGAAACTGAATAGGTACCAAAAGAGTTTCATTAAACTAACTAGTAACAAACCCGTGCATACACGTACGCACGGGTTCTTGTATGGTACGAGCATTTGTTTATATAATATATTTATTTTAAATAAAATATTAAAAATGAAAAAAATATTTTTTCATATATAAAAATATTTAAATTGATAATAGATTTTTTCCCGTTTGGATAAAAAATATTTAGATCATAAAAAACATCTTTTCGTATATAAAAATATTTAAATCAATAACAAATTTTTTCCCCATATACAAATATTATTTTAGTTTTTGTTATTATAGTTTACAAAAATATCTGGATCAATAATAAATTTTCGTATATAAAATTATTTGAATCATTAATATATTTTTTTCCGTATACCATTTTTCTTTATATAAAAATATTTAGGTCAATAATAAATTTTTTTTTGTATACAAATATTTTTCCATGTAATACAATTATTTTATATTATTTTTTTTATAAAAATAGATTTTATTATTTAATAATTATTTCATAACATTATTTAAATTTATAATCTCATATAAATTATAATTAATAATATTTCATAACATCATTTCATCATTTCATAATCTCATATCAATTATAATTATAATTAGTATTATTGAGTAGAATTCATATTGCATTTAATAATCATTTTATAACATCATTTCATACAACACATTCATCTACTTCTTTCAAAAATTACAATAAAAAAATATGATATCTCTAATAATGAAGAGTATTATTTAATATAAGATTGAAATTCTTAAATACAAAAATAAAATAAATTTATTAAAATTAATAATATTTAAATATTTTATCAATACCATTTCTAAAAAATATTTAAAACATCAAATGTAACACCCCGATTTTCGGTCCGTTACTATTTAATCGAGATTTGTCGATTAGTTGTGTTTTAATATTATTTTATTGGTAAATAATATTAAATGGTGTATTCTATCGCTGTTTGTTTTGTAACGCGTTTTGGGGGCGTTTGAACGATATTTAAGCGTAGGGGCATTTTGGTCATTCCGCGGGGTAGATATTTGTGAGAAAGGAAAAAGGATGGAAATAAAAAGTAAAGAAAGAAGAGAAAGAAAGGAAGAGAGAAAGAGAAGAAGAAGAGGAAAAGAGATTTTTGTGGAGATCAAAACAAACCTTGATCCAAGAATTAATCCAAGGTAAGGGGGTGAATCTAATTTATCTTGAATGTATGATTCTTATAGTCTTGTTCTTGTTCTTGTTCTTGTTCATTTTCTATGCTTGACCAACAATGGTGAATTGTGAGGTTTTCATGATATAGCAAGATTTAAACATGTTTTGGTTGGTATTTTGTATAGAATCATATCCTTGTTGTGTTATGGTGATTGATCATGCTTTCTTTTCCATTTCCATGGCTTGATTGAGTTTGAAGAAAATGTTAGGTTTAGAGAAAGATTGATGAATCAACCATGAAAAGTTTGATGTTAGGTTGTTTCTATAGTATGTATGTGTTGTATTGGTGTTATAATGATGTTGTAGAGTGGTTTTGGTGGGTATAAGGGGTTTAGAACAGTTCCGGTTTATTCTGGTTTTTTCTGGGTTTCCGCATGTCCGGTGAGCGGAGGAGGGTCCGCTGAGCGGAGTTTTTGTTGGCTCGCTGCTGGAATGGTCCGCTGAGCGGAGCTCAAGCGGCCAACAGCATTTTCTGTTTTTCCAAAACTTTGAAACTTCGTAACTCCTGAACCGTAACTCCGATTTTTTCGCCGTTCGAAGCGTTGGAAAGCTAACACAATAATCTACACTAAGATTTAATGAAATGATTAATAGGATGTAGTCTCCTATTATTTTTATTAGGATTTAGTGATAGAACTAAGTAGGGTTAACTTATGAAGTATGTTTATGTTTTCCAAACTTTGAAAAGTCGTATCTTTCAACTCGGGTGTTCGTTTTATGTGTCGTTTGAAATGTTTAGAAGCTATTTCCATGCTCTATATGATGATGCAGGATGTAGTAGTGGTTGGTTGATTTTCATAAGTGGTTTTGTGAACTAGTGCATGATAAATCATGATGATGTGTTGTGTGAACGTTATCGTATTGATACGAGGTATGTGATTAATTGTCGATAACATGAGATCATGTTCGTATAGGTTATGTATTAATGAATGTTCATTCTTGATATTTGATGATGTTTGGTTGTTTGTTGTTAACATGATGTGTGGCCTTATGGCAAGTAATTGTTGTTATGAGAATGATGTATTATCATTGTTGAATTGTTGTTATTACAACTTGTTGATTATGTATTGATGAAGTTGTAGGCCGATGGCCAATATTAATTTGATGTGATGCAATTATGCGATCATTTATGCCAATGTGGCCAGTATGTTTTGACGGTGAATGTGTGTTGTGTACTTATTGATGCCTGTGTGGTAATTATGGTGTGATATAATTGATAACAATGTTATTAATTTGTGATGTATCCTTTTTGATAAAATATAAACGGTGTAACGTGAGTATGTGACCGTGTTATATTGTTGATGATGTTGTTGTCATGTAATATAGTCATATATTTGCACAGCATAACACTTCAATACGTTAATGGCAGAATGCTATTAACAGGTGGCCTGAATTGACAATTATTACCAATGGGAGCTTAATGCTCGGTAAAAAGGTGTATTTTCCCGAGTGGCAAGAGGTCATCAGTGGGGGCGAAATGCTCGATGACGGTTAGTCGTAGCTTACTGCTAAACAAAGGTGTATTTTCCTGAGGGAAAGAAGTCCCAGCATAATGCTCGGCAAAGGTGTATTTGGCATAATGAGTAGGAGGAGTTTACTCCAGATTTGGTACCACATGCATATGCATAGTCGAGTCTCATTCATCATTGTCTGTCTTTATAATTTATGTTATCATTCACGTGTCGCATTACTTATATATTGATTGTGGTCGACTTATTAGATTACTTTGTTGTATGATTCTTGATGATACTTGTTGGCATTACTATATTTATCATGCTTCTTCATTATAAATTATATTCTCACCCTTCTGCTGATTTGATGCTTGAGTGGCATCCTGCAGATTAGCCGCTTTGGGAGTCTTTTGGAAGAGGTAGTTCTCTAGTTGGTCTTGTCGGTCGCTCTGATATGTAGCACCGGGTAGTCGGGAGTCTGTTGTTACTTATTTGTATATGACTCTTTGAACATGTATATGTGATAATGTGCGGATGTGTATTGTAAACACTTTATTTTGGAAAACTCCTCTTTGAGAGTGAGAGCTATACATACATTTTTATGTTCATATCTTTCGTGTGTTATGTATCATTTTATAGGCAGGTGTTGTATGCTTTTGGCATCGTTGATGGCCGTTTGTTTTCTAGGTGTTTCTTGGTTACTTGGTGTAACATCCTAATTGTGTTGTATGAAATTTTAATACTCTGATATTTTCTTGCCTAAATGCTTGGGTAGAATTGGGGTGTTACACTAGTGGTATCAGAGCAGGTCAGTCTGTCCGGCTAGTGTTGTCTATTGTTGTATAATTCCTCAGTACGTGATAAGTGTGTGGAGCACTGTCAGTACTGTTAGAACAAGATTTGTTTTGATCAATATTCTTAATTTTGATGATAACAATATATATGAATTTTGCTTGAGATAATGTGGTACTCTAATTCTATGCAATTTCCTTTCAGGAAATATATAAAGAGTATGCACAAAATCAACACAAGAAGCACTGACTCAGAAGGTTCAAGTATGCAACATCAGAACATGCTCTCGCAAGACATCAGAAGATGGTCAAGCAGAATCAAAACATGGTATATTGAAGCATCAGAAGAACTTGAGATCAGAAGCAGAAGCACTGAAGTTCTCATGGTATCACGCTAGAAGCACTTCAAGGTCAGAAGACAAGAAGATGCTCTGCACCAAGCTGTTTGACTCGGATGATATTCAAACGTTGTTTACACAATCATCAGATCAGAAGCAAGTACAAGATGGCAGGCTACGCTGACTGACAAAAGGAACGTTAGAAGCTATTAAAGGCAACGTCAGTTAAAGCAGGAAAAGCAAGGCTCGAGGTAGTTGACAAAAGAGTGAAACATTAAATGCAATGCTGTACGGATCACGCAACGCATTAAATGTTCCCAACGGTCATCTTCTCAAACGCTTATAAATAGAAGTTCTGATGAGAAGCTGAATACAACACTTTGCGCAAACTTACAGAAACGCTGTCAAATTCAAAAGCTCTCAAACTTCATCTTCAACCTCACTTCATTATTGTTGTAATATCTTAGTGAGATTAAGCTTAAACTTAAGAGAAAAATCACAGTGTGATAATAGCTTATGAAGAAGCATGGTAACTCTCATAAGAATTTGTTTACATTCATTTGTAAGAACTAGAGGAGATCAAGTTGTGATCGGATTCTCTATAAAGTCTTAGAGGGTATCTAAGCATTGTGTTCCTAGAGTGATCAGGTTGTGATCAGAATACTCTAGAAGACTTAGAGGTTATCTAAGTGGAAAACCATTGTAATATTGTGTGATTAGTGGATTAAATACTCAGGTGAGGACTCCAAGGGGGTGGACTGGAGTTGTTTAGTTAACAACGAACCAGGATAAAAATCATTGTGCAAATTGTTTTTATCTTAAGAGTTTTAAAGCTACACTTATTCAACCCCCCCCTTTCTAAGTGTTTTTCTATCCTTCAATTGGTATTGGAGTCTGGTTCTAAGGTGCAAGCACTTAACCGTGTTTAGAAAAGATTCAGGAAGAGAAAAACGCATAAGTCAAGATGGCTGGTGAAGATCCAACACCTACATCTACATCTGGCTCTGCTGAGCAATACAATGGAAATGGTAACAATGGCTACACTAGACCACCAGCATTCGATGGTGAAAACTTTGAATATTGGAAAGATAAACTCGAAAGTTACTTTCTTGGTTTAGATGGTGACTTATGGGATCTTCTAATGGATGGTTACAAACATCCAGTGAAAGCTAGAGGAGTAAAGCTAACAAGACAAGAAATGAGTGATGATCAAAAGAAAGAATTCAAAAATCATCCCAAGTGTAGGACTGTTTTGCTGAATGCTATCTCTCATGCTGAATATGAGAAGATATCTAACAGGGAAACTGCCTATGACATATATGAATCATTGAAAATGACTCATGAGGGAAATGCCCAAGTCAAGGAGACTAAAGCTCTTGCCTTGATCCAGAAATATGAAGCCTTCAAGATGGAGGATGATGAAAACATTGAGAAAATGTTCTCCAGATTTCAAACGCTAACTACTGGATTAAGAGTTCTTAACAAGGGATACACAAGGGCTGATCATGTCAAGAAGATCATCAGAAGCTTGCCAAGAAGATGGGGTCCTATGGTGACTGCTTTCAAAATTGCCAAGAATCTGAATGAAGTCTCTCTTGAAGAATTGATCAGTGCTCTGAGGAGTCATGAAATAGAGCTGGATGCTAATGAACCCCAGAAGAAAGGTAAGTCTATTGCATTAAAATCTAATTATAAAAAATGCATTAACGCTTTTCAGGCTGAAGAACAAGATTCTGAAGAATCGGAATCAGAAGAAGAAGATGAGTTGTCCATGATCTCCTGAAAGGTAAACCAACTCTAGAAAGCAAGCATAGGAAGTTCTAGAACTTCAGAAGTTCTAAGAAGCTTGAAAAAGGAGAATCTTCTAGAGGCAGAAAATCTGACAAGAAGAAGGTCACATGCTATGAATGCAATGAGCCTGGTCACTACAAGAATGAGTGTCCAAAACTTCAGAAGGAGAATCCCAAGAAGAAATTTCATAAGAAGAAAGGTCTTATGGCAACATGGGATGATTCAGATTCAGAATCAGAATCAGACTTTGAAGGGGAGCAGACAAACATTGCACTGATGGCCACAGTTGATGATGGATCAGAATCTACATCAGAATCAGATTCTGAAGAGGTATTTTCTGAACTATCTAGAGAAGAGTTAGTTTCCAGTTTAACAGAACTTCTGGAACTCAAGGCTCATCTTAGTATAAAATACAAAAAGCTGAAAAAGCTATTTGATTCTGAAACTAAGAAGCTGGAAGTGGAAAATTCTGAACTGAAGGAAAAAGTTTTAAAATTATCCAAAGATATTGGATTTCCTTCTGAATCAGAAAAATGCATTCCTAGTCTCAATCATATTCTGAAAGAATATGACTCGAGCTTCAGAAAGTTCTTATCTAGAAGTATTGGCAAAAGTCATCTTGCTTCTATGATATATGGTGTTTCTGGAAACAAAAGGATTGGCGTTGGCTATGAGGGTGATACCCCACACAAATTTGAACCTGTAGATGATATGAAAATCACATACAAGCCATTGTATGATCAGTTCAAATATGGCCACTCACATGATATTAGGCTCACTTCACATGCCAAAAGCTTTCATGTTACACACACTAAGAAGCATGTGACACAACCTAGAAAATATCATGCTGCTAAACCTAAAGAATATCATGCTCTACCTCCTGTTGTTTATTATGCTAAACCCAAGTTCAACCAGAACTTGAGGAAAACTAACAAGAAAGGACCTAAGAAGTTATGGGTACCTAAGGAGAAGATAATTTTTGTTGCAGATATCCTTGGCAGCAATGAAGACAAAGCACAACATGTCATGGTACTTGGACTCTGGGTGCTCGTTCCAAGATCTGGTGCTTAAGTCTGGTGGAGAAGTCAAGTTTGGAGGAGATCAGAAGGGCAAGATAATTGGCTTTGGAACCATAAGTATTGATAACTCTCCTTCCATATCTAATGTACTTCTTGTAGAAGGATTAGCGCATAACTTATTGTCCATAAGTCAATTAAGTGACAATGGTTATGATATAATCTTCAATCAAAAGTCTTGCAAGGCTGTAAGTCAGAAGGATGGCTCAATCCTATTTACAGGCAAGAGAAAGAACAACATTTATAAGATTGATCTTTCTGATCTTGAGAAGCAGAAGGTGACTTGCCTTATGTCTGTTTCTGAAGAGCAATGGGTCTGGCACAGAAGATTAGGCCATGCTATTTTAAGAAAGATTTCTCAGATTAACAAACTAAATCTGGTCAGAGGACTCCCAAATCTGAAATACAAATCAGATGCTCTTTGCGAAGCATGTCAGAAGGGCAAGTTCTCTAAACCTGCATTCAAATCTAAGAATGTTGTCTCTTCCTCTAGGCCGTTAGAACTTCTGCACATTGATCTGTTTGGACCAGTCAAAACAGCATCTGTCAGAGGGAAGAAATATGGATTAGTCATTGTAGATGATTATACCTGCTGGACATGGGTAAAGTTCTTAAAACACAAGGATGAGTCTCATTCAGTGTTCTTTGAATTCTGCACTCAAATTCAATCTGAGAAGGAGTGCAAAATCATAAAGGTCATAAGTGATCATGGTGGTGAATTTGAGAACAGATTCCTTGAGGGTTTCTTCAAAGAAAATGGTATTGCCCATGATTTCTCTTGTCCTAGAACTCCACAGCAAAATGGAGTTGTAGAGTGAAAGAATAGGACTCTACAAGAAATGGCCAGAACCATGATCAATGAAACCAATATTGCTAAGCACTTCTGGGCAGAAGCAATAAATACTGCATGTTATATTCAGAATAGAATCTCTATAATACCTATTCTAAATAAGACTCCTGATGAATTGTGGAAGCACAGAAAGCCCAACATTTCATATTTTCATCCTTTTGGATGTGTTTTTTTCATTCTGAATACTAAAGATCATCTTGGTAAGTTTGATTCTAAGGCACATAAATGTTTCCTTCTTAGATATTCTGAACGTTCTAAAGGCTACAGAGTATACAATACTGAAACATTGGTTGTAGAAGAATCAATCAATATCAGATTTGATGATAAGCTTGGTCTTGAAAAGCCAAAGCAGTTTGAGAATTTTGCAGATATAGATATTGATATATCAAAAGCTGTAGAACAAAGAAGCAAAGCATTAGAAGCTAAAGATCTTAGAAGCAAAGGATCGGAAGATCAACTTGCTGCGTCTTTAGAGAATCTCAGAATTTCTGAAGAGCCAACGGTCAGAAGATCTTCTAGACTCATCTCTTCTCACTCAGAAGATGTCATTCTTGGAAAGAAGGATGATCCTATCAGAACAAGAGCATTCCTCAAGAACAATGCAGAATGTCAATTAGGTCTTGTCTCTTTGATCGAGCCAACTTCTGTTGATCAAGCTCTAGAAGATCCAGACTGGATAATTGCCATGCAAGAAGAACTAAATCAGTTTACAAGGAATAATGTATGGGATCTGGGTCCTACACCGAAAGGATTCATCATCATTGGTTCCAAGTGGGTATTCAGAAACAAGTTAAGCGAAAAAGGAGAAGTTATAAGAAACAAAGCCAGACTGGTTGCTCAGGGCTATAGTCAGCAAGAAGGAATTGACTATACAGAAACCTTTGCACCAGTGGCCAGGTTAGAATCTATCCTCTTATTGATTTCCTTTGCCACTCAACATAACATCACTCTATATCAGATGGATGTTAAGAGTGCCTTCTTAAATGGTTATATAGATGAGGAAGTCTATGTCCACCAACCTCCCGGTTTTGAAGACTCTAAGTCTCCATAACATGTTTTCAAACTAAAGAAATCATTATATGGATTGAAGCAAGCTCCTAGGACTTGGTATGAAAGATTAAGCTCTTTCCTTCTGAACAATGGCTTCACTAGAGGACAAATGGATACGACTCTTTTCTGTAAAACATTTAAGAAAGATATTTTAATTTGTCAAATTTATGTTGATGATATTATCTTTGGAACCTCTAATGCTACACTTGGGAAGGAGTTTGCTATGTCTATGCAGGCTGAATTCGAGATGAGCATGATGGGAGAACTCAAGTATTTTCTTGGGGTTCTGTAAACTCGGTTTTTTGAGGCGAACTGACTCCTTGCTCTTTTTTTTTTTGAATTTTTTATTTTTTGCAAGAGTCGCCACCGACTTTTATTTTATCCAACATTTAGGAAAGGCATAAAAGAACAGGAAAGACCTTTTGACAAATTTTGGGTTCGGGGGGTTGGTTATACAAAGGGAAGGTTTTAAGCACCCTTTGTATCCATGGTTATCCATGGGCTCTTAATTGCTTAGCTCACTTTTTAAATGCTTTGTTGATTTGAAAATAGAAGAAGTGAAGGAGATGAAGAGGCTAACCTAGTGCATAAAATAAAAGTTTAAGGAGAGAATGATCTGACCAAAATAAGAAACCAACAGTTGACCGACGCATTACCACTTGGGGATCCAGATGAACTTATTATCTTTAGCACCACTTTGCATTAAGCACATTAAAATTTTGATGAAAATCGGGCAGAGTAACGGCTGTTTTTGGGTAAAATCCTTATCTCAATGCCTTGGAATTAACCATCAAGGACTTTCAAGGAAATACCTGCATACGCAAACAGACAACAATCCAATGCCAGACAGAACAACCACAGAGTAATAACAGAATAAGGGTCCAGAGGCACTAAGTCCATAAGTCCGAATCTCCAAAATGCTAGGGATAGTAACCAGTAGTCCAAGAGAGAACCTTAAGCGTTTTTTAGATTTTTGTTGTTTATTAGTGTTTTAGCATAAAAGTAAAGTATGGTCCAAGTGGACAAAAAGAAAATAGCGGAAACATAAACATAGCGTCCAAATGGACAAAGAGAAAATAGCGGAATATAAACGTCCAAATGGACAAAGAGAAAATAGCGGAAACATAAATAATATGTCCAAGTGGACAAAGAAAAATAGCGGAAACATAAATAATATGTCCAAGTGGACAAAGAAAAATAGCGGAAACATAAATAATATGTCCAAATGGACAAAGAAAAATAGCAGAAATATAAATAATACGTCCAAATGGACAAAGAAAAAATAGCAGAAATATAAATAATATGTCCAAATGGACAAAGAAAAAATAGCAGAAATATAAATAATATGTCCAAATGGACAAAGAAAAAATAGCAGAAATATAAATAATATGTCCAAATGGACAAAGAAAAAATGACAGAAACATAAATAATATGTCCAAATGGACAAAGAAAAAATGACAGAAATATAAATAATATGTCCAAATGGACAAAGAAAAAATGACAGAAACATAAATAATATGTCCAAATGGACAAAGAAAAAATGACAGAAATATAAATAATATGTCCAAATGGACAAAGAAAATATGGCAGAAATATAAATAATATGTCCAAATGGACAAAGAAAAAATAGCAGAAATATAAATAATATGTCCAAATGGACAAAGAAAAAATAGCAGAAATATAAATAATATGTCCAAATGGACAAAGAAAAAATAACAGAAATATAAATAATATGTCCAAATGGACAAAGAAAAAATAACAGAAACATAAATAATAAATAATAAAATAAAGCATAAAGCAAGAAATATAAAGAACAATATAATAAAATGCGGAAATTAAAGTTAATTGTTAGTATGTTAAAGATAACCATCTTGAAACTTGTCAAGTATGTTATCAAAGTTAGTAATAAAGATTGATGGTGAGTGAAGGATGTTCTCGGATTTAAATTCAATGGAACTTTATCAGAAGCTTGATAAAATCATAGCGACTACACGATAAAATTCCATAAGTCTTAAATCAACCGCATACAATTCTCTTCCATGTTTGATCTTTTTTATCCCAATTCAAGACAAAGAAAAAGAGAAGAAATAATATCAAATAATAAATAAATATAAATATAAAACAAATTAAGCTTAATATTTTTTTTGTGATTTTCTTGGAATTGATTTTTAGTTAATTAACAAACTAATTAAACAAATAATTATACAAATAATTAAACTTAACAAGAAAAATATTATTTTATATGTCAAAAATTAGATTATAAAAAAAAAAACCTAAATCTAAAAGGAAAATATTTTTGGAGTTTTTTTTGATTGGTTAAAATAATTAAAAAAAGCAATATTTACATAATTACTAATTAATTAAGCAATATAAATTAATTATGAAAAGAAATAAAATATTTTTATGTTAAAAATTAAATAAACATTTTATCAACTTAAAACTAAAATTAAAACATTTTTTTTTGAGAAATTGAAAATATGCATAAATATGGAGTTTTTAATTCATGAACTCCTAACACTACTACATATTAAAAATTACATTGTACTTACTCTATGATGTCCCAAGAGTGGAATAGAGTGATTGAAATTGATTGAAAGTGGCTATTTGAATGAGCCTTGATTTTTACAAGTTTCTTGAAACTTTTGAAAAATATAAAACTTATGCTATGCTTTTGGAGTGTGTTGTTGTTCTTCTCTTGTTTCTCCCTTTTTTTCTCCTCTCCTTGAATGAAGAAAATGAAGTTCTATTTATAGGCAAAGAGTTTGATCTTGGAAGCCTTGCAAGTGGAAATTGTCATGATTGATTTTGTGGAAAAAATATGATAATGGAATATTTTCAATGAGTGTATGTCTTAACCATGGTTAAAACACTCAAGTATTATTCTCTTCAACCTTGCAATAATATATTTAAGCATCTTGAATTGGTCTTGATTGGCAACCATAAGCATCTTTGATAATATCTTTGAATTATCTCACTTTAATTAAACTTTAAATGAATAAAATTTAATTAAAATGAAATAAAAATGTCATGAATCATGGATGGGTCGTGGATGCCCTTTAAACATATGAGAATCAAGATTGAATCACAAAAGAATTGGCCTTTTTGAAAAAAAATCAAATTTTGGTCATTACTTGTTTCATGCATTTTTTCAAAAAAGGTCAACTTCATCAAGGCATATCTCCCTCAATTTTGATCCTATGAAAGTGTTCTTTAACTTTTTGGAAAGCCCAAGATGTCCTCTACAAGCCACTTTGGAAGCGTTTTTGCATTTGGAGAAGTTATTTTGATGATATGGGCTTTGACAAAAAAACTGCTTTTTGTTGACTTTCAAAATGACCCGTAATGTTTTGGCTTATATCTCTTAGGCGGAAGCATTTCTTGACCTTGGTCCCAACATCAAAGTTGTAGAGAATTGAATTTCCTTGAGAATGAGCTTTGGTTGGAATTTTTCTGATAAATTATGAGAGAGTTATGGTCGTTGGGAGTGGAGTGTTACCGTTTTGAATAGTAGTAGGATTTGAAAAAAAGTATGGTAGGTTTTGAAAAGAAAAGGGGTATAGAATAAAGCTAGGATTTGATTTGAAAGAAAAAGAAAGGAAGATATTTGAAAAGAAAGAAAGAGATTTTGAAAAAATAATATAGTATAAAAATAAAAATTAGTGGGAAATAAAACCAATAATAATTTAATTGTTACCAGTATAATCTGAAACCCGGACTCCGCGCCTGCAAATTTTAATTTCTGCACCAACTGTGTCAGCATTATTTATCTGAAAATAAATCTCAAATAAACAGTGTATGAAGTGATAAACAGTATTTGGCGTTTATGTAAGAATAAATTTAACAGCGAACCAAAATACTGTATAAAAAATTCTAAAAATTGAGTATTTATAAAATCAGGATATTTATGAAATAAAAATCCAAGATTGTATAAAAATCCAAATTTTTAGACAGAAGTCTGTTGACTTCTTTTTTTTGAAAAAAGAACGAGGGCGAATTTTGGGGTATAACAATAATGATCATAACACTTAGAAAATGATGGGATCTCAGAGGTCAAAAATTGGGGTGCAACAGATGCCCCTATTTAAGTTTCTTCTATCCGGAGACACGATGATTGTAAATCTTCGTTTCGACGTGATTGAAGAGACTTAAATATATATAAAAACACAATTTTTGAACCTGAGATGCAATGTAATGCTTATGATTATGAATGCATATGATTTCCACGAGATGGAAACAGGACACCACAGGGGAGAAGTAAACAGACTCCGTTGGGGAAAAGGTATACGTCATCTAGGAATAGAATCAGACTTCACACAAGAAAGAAACAGTTGACAAAAGCTTTCAAGATAAAACATGATTGAACTTTGAGAAGAGAATATCTGAGGCATACATGAATGTGGCTACATAAAATGAATATCAAGGTAAAACATGATTGGACAACATCAAATGACAATCAAGGTAAAACATGATTGGGCAACATCGAATGAAAATCAAGGTAAAACATGATTGGATGTCATTAAGGATAATCAAGGTAAAACATGATTGGATAATCATCAAATGACAATCAAGGTAAAACATGATTGAAAAATACCAAATGACAATCAAGGTAAAACATGATTAGAGAATACCAAGTGACAATCAAGGTAAAACATGATTAGAGAACACCAAGGTCAATCAAGGTAAAACATGATTTGAACTTTAAGAAGAAAATATCAAAAGCGTTTTAAGATAAACCATGAATGAAGCAGCATCAAACGACAATCAAGATAAAACATGATTGAACTCAGAGATATTCAAGAGTGACTTTGAATGAGGTAATAACACTTTATTGGGAATTGGGACATCCATAGAAGCTTTGAATAAAAGGTGACAAAGTTTTGAAAAATTGTCAGAACAAACAAGACATATCATGAAGAATATCAGATGGATACAGACAAAACGAATCAAAAGGATAAATTTGTTTGGGTAGGTGCCAAGTAAGTTGGACTTTGATCTCAAGGTAAGATGTTGACAACAACAGGACCTTAGAAGAATGTAAATGAGCATGATTTTGTTTTTATGCATGATGTTAAAGTTTTCTATGCATGATGAATGCTCAATGCAATGTAGTTATTCATGACGACTGGAATTGACTCTTTTGTGAGGCAAGATTGGAGCTTTGATTCCTTAACACGGGAACTCTGAAAACTCTGCTTGGAAAGAAGATGCTTGAACAAACTTCTTGTCACATTGATAACTGTATCAAACAAATGATCCTTTGAGAAGTACTGATAAATTGTGCTTGGGGATTGCTGAAGAAGATTGCCCCAGTATAAGTCTTGCAGAGGATATTCTGATCAACAAATCTTGATTTAAACATCTGAACAACAGGATCTTGAAGTAATGTGCCCCTAACAGGATCACTGATCAAGTTTCTCTACTGTTTGAACTTCCTAGAAGATGAGTGCTTACTTGCAAATAAAATGTTTATTCAAGAATGGTAATTTTAATGCAATGCTCAAAACATATTTTTGAAATCAAAGTCACTTTGTAAAGAAAATGGAATCACTTGTCAAAACACAAAGGTTAAGACAACCAAAGTAAAAGATAAAGAAAAGATATGGTATCAACATAAATGATTGGTAAATCTCTTGGGAGTCAGCTTACACAACCTTGTTGTAGTATGCTTTCAAAATAAACCTTGCTTCAATTAGGGCTTTTGAAGGTTGTAACGTGGTCAGGTTCACGGTTTAAAAAATAAAAGGTATAAGGCTCAAATTTTTTGTAACCCACCCCATCTTCGTGATGATCTTCATTCCTAAACCCAGTTAATTCAAAATATGCATTCAGGTTCTAAGAGACTTCTGCAATTTTATCTGTTGTGATGATGATAGTTCACAAGCCAAGAAAACTTAGTGATGGCAGTCACTTCTTCCTTTTGATAGTCACAACATTTTGTGGTTTAAGAATTTATTGACTTATCTCTTTTTTTCTTTTTGATATCCCTAACTTTTGCCTGAGCTGTTTATTTTGAACTCACAGTCAGCGGGATGCCTTAATTTTTGCCTAAGTCATTTTTTGATTTTGACTTAGCAGGCTTTTCTTTGATTTTCTTTTTTTGATACTTTTTTCCTGAAAGATAGTGACTACCTGCTTAATGATTATAATGACCCATCATTGGCTTTTGCTCGGCGTCTCCAACATTTCTTTGATGTATGCGGAGGAAAGCTTGTGATTAAAACACTTGTTGAAAGGTGTATTGAATGATTCTCTTAAAATAGAATGCACAACCAAATTAACTGGGAACTACCCTGCCCCGGGTTAAAATGTGGGTTATTTCGTATAGAAAGAAACACCAACTTCTAGGCTCAAAGGGGTTGACGAGGGATTAACTTCCTTATTTCTCCAGTGTTTGGGAATTGAAACAATGCCTGTACATCGTCAGCAAAGTTTTATTTGAAAGCATACAGTTCAACAACTTGGGTATTTCCTTGTCATCATCCTCCCTCCAATCTTTGCATAAAACACAAGTTTGATAGAGAAAGCAAAATAATTTTTTTTTTTTTGTAAAAGAAGCATAAACATAGACATAGTAGATGAAAATGAATTCAAAAATACGATGCTCATTTCATTAAAATTAACATTCTGGAATGAAAAAAGTTTAAAAGCAAACAATATAACTGAGGAAATACAAACAGTAGGGAAACATCTTTCTAAATCATGGCCTGCTGCCCCTTGATGGAAAGGACAATGAAGATCAGACCTAAAACCTTATGGAAGAGGATTTCGAGGAGGAAGAATCAACTTGATGATAGATAGATAACTCTAAAGATGGAGACAGACAAGGATAAGTTTCATGGATAACCTGAATGTATGTATGCAAATGATGCAATTGTTGTTTATATTTTTTTTTTCTTGAGTTTCAAAGAACTTAAGATATTAATTTGCAAACATTAAAGCATTGGATTAAAGCATTGATCAAGTTATCATCAAAATCAATCATCCATTTTGGTGGATTAGAGTTTTCACCCTATCAACACCCAAGATCCATTGAGTTTGATGAAACTTACGATGTTTACAAAAAAGACCTCTGAGTTCATTGGAAATCAAAGGAAAAGATTTTTATGAATGTATGAATGCATGAATGCCACATATACAGAAATGGTAACACAAACATGGTGCACATAAGGTAGGTTCCAAAGTTCAACGTCACGAGCATGAGGTCAAAGAACCAAACATGGGATAGTACTAGGGGTTAATCACCTGCACAACATGTTCTACTGATACGTCAGAGTCCACATTCTTCTTTCGGATATTACCGGCTTGCACAACTGAACTTGTGAGCCAATAATATTCTCAAGAAAAACTCGTCTGAGTGTGGCTCTCCGCATGACAACTAATCCAAGTCTTCACCTGAATAGTTTCTGCGCCACAACCTAATAAGGCCAGGATGGGTTATGGGTTCTACGGCCAACTCAGCTTCTACAGTTCAATGAAAGCAATAATGTCTTCGCAACTGAACTTGCTAAACATATACTACCAACAAGGAACCTCCACTGAGCGGAAGGATTCTCATGCCAGCTTTTTAAGGACTGAACTCCTTGTATGCCATACATGACTATACCCTCCACCTAATTCTTATGTGTACTTAATCCGGGTTAGGATTTGTCCATAATGTATCTCTTGTAACAGAACCACACATATATCCAGAATAGCAAAAAATAACAAAATAAACAAGTATAAGCAAATATTAAAGTGATAAAAAACTCTAAGGTAACCCCTCTTTAAAAAGATTTTCACTCCCCAGCAGAGTCGCCAGTTCTGTAAACTCGGTTTTTTGAGGCGAACTGACTCCTTGCTCTTTTTTTTTTGAATTTTTTATTTTTTGCAAGAGTCGCCACCGACTTTTATTTTATCCAACATTTAGGAAAGGCATAAAAGAACAGGAAAGACCTTTTGACAAATTTTGGGTTCGGGGGGTTGGTTATACAAAGGGAAGGTTTTAAGCACCCTTTGTATCCATGGTTATCCATGGGCTCTTAATTGCTTAGCTCACTTTTTAAATGCTTTGTTGATTTGAAAATAGAAGAAGTGAATGAGATGAAGAGGCTAACCTAGTGCATAAAATAAAAGTTTAAGGAGAGAATGATCTGACCAAAATAAGAAACCAACAGTTGACCGACGCATTACCACTTGGGGATCCAGATGAACTTATTATCTTTAACACCACTTTGCATTAAGCACATTAAAATTTTGATGAAAATCGGGCAGAGTAACGGCTGTTTTTGGGTAAAATCCTTATCTCAATGCCTTGGAATTAACCATCAAGGACTTTCAAGGAAATACCTGCATACGCAAACAGACAACAATCCAATGCCAGACAGAACAACCACAGAGTAATAACAGAATAAGGGTCCAGAGGCACTAAGTCCATAAGTCCGAATCTCCAAAATGCTAGGGATAGTAACCAGTAGTCCAAGAGAGAACCTTAAGCGTTTTTTAGATTTTTGTTGTTTATTAGTGTTTTAGCATAAAAGTAAAGTATGGTCCAAGTGGACAAAAAGAAAATAGCGGAAACATAAACATAGCGTCCAAATGGACAAAGAGAAAATAGCGGAATATAAACGTCCAAATGGACAAAGAGAAAATAGCGGAAACATAAATAATATGTCCAAGTGGACAAAGAAAAATAGCGGAAACATAAATAATATGTCCAAGTGGACAAAGAAAAATAGCGGAAACATAAATAATATGTCCAAATGGACAAAGAAAAATAGCAGAAATATAAATAATACGTCCAAATGGACAAAGAAAAAATAGCAGAAATATAAATAATATGTCCAAATGGACAAAGAAAAAATAGCAGAAATATAAATAATATGTCCAAATGGACAAAGAAAAAATAGCAGAAATATAAATAATATGTCCAAATGGACAAAGAAAAAATGACAGAAACATAAATAATATGTCCAAATGGACAAAGAAAAAATGACAGAAATATAAATAATATGTCCAAATGGACAAAGAAAAAATGACAGAAACATAAATAATATGTCCAAATGGACAAAGAAAAAATGGCAGAAATATAAATAATATGTCCAAATGGACAAAGAAAATATGGCAGAAATATAAATAATATGTCCAAATGGACAAAGAAAAAATAGCAGAAATATAAATAATATGTCCAAATGGACAAAGAAAAAATAGCAGAAATATAAATAATATGTCCAAATGGACAAAGAAAAAATAACAGAAATATAAATAATATGTCCAAATGGACAAAGAAAAAATAACAGAAACATAAATAATAAATAATAAAATAAAGCATAAAGCAAGAAATATAAAGAACAATATAATAAAATGCGGAAATTAAAGTTAATTGTTAGTATGTTAAAGATAACCATCTTGAAACTTGTCAAGTATGTTATCAAAGTTAGTAATAAAGATTGATGGTGAGTGAAGGATGTTCTCGGATTTAAATTCAATGGAACTTTATCAGAAGCTTGATAAAATCATAGCGACTACACGATAAAATTCCATAAGTCTTAAATCAACCGCATACAATTCTCTTCCATGTTTGATCTTTTTTATCCCAATTCAAGACAAAGAAAAAGAGAAGAAATAATATCAAATAATAAATAAATATAAATATAAAACAAATTAAGCTTAATATTTTTTTTGTGATTTTCTTGGAATTGATTTTTAGTTAATTAACAAACTAATTAAACAAATAATTATACAAATAATTAAACTTAACAAGAAAAATATTATTTTATATGTCAAAAATTAGATTATAAAAAAAAAAAACCTAAATCTAAAAGGAAAATATTTTTGGAGTTTTTTTTGATTGGTTAAAATAATTAAAAAAAGCAATATTTACATAATTACTAATTAATTAAGCAATATAAATTAATTATGAAAAGAAATAAAATATTTTTATG
Organism: Vicia villosa; assembly: GCF_029867415.1. Taxonomy (NCBI): domain Eukaryota; kingdom Viridiplantae; phylum Streptophyta; class Magnoliopsida; order Fabales; family Fabaceae; genus Vicia; species Vicia villosa. The sequence goes on along the minus strand of NC_081184.1, from coordinate 20,354,995 downwards.
TTAAAAATTAAATAAACATTTTATCAACTTAAAACTAAAATTAAAACATTTTTTTTTGAGAAATTGAAAATATGCATAAATATGGAGTTTTTAATTCATGAACTCCTAACACTACTACATATTAAAAATTACATTGTACTTACTCTATGATGTCCCAAGAGTGGAATAGAGTGATTGAAATTGATTGAAAGTGGCTATTTGAATGAGCCTTGATTTTTACAAGTTTCTTGAAACTTTTGAAAAATATAAAACTTATGCTATGCTTTTGGAGTGTGTTGTTGTTCTTCTCTTGTTTCTCCCTTTTTTTCTCCTCTCCTTGAATGAAGAAAATGAAGTTCTATTTATAGGCAAAGAGTTTGATCTTGGAAGCCTTGCAAGTGGAAATTGTCATGATTGATTTTGTGGAAAAAATATGATAATGGAATATTTTCAATGAGTGTATGTCTTAACCATGGTTAAAACACTCAAGTATTATTCTCTTCAACCTTGCAATAATATATTTAAGCATCTTGAATTGGTCTTGATTGGCAACCATAAGCATCTTTGATAATATCTTTGAATTATCTCACTTTAATTAAACTTTAAATAAAAAAAATTTAATTAAAATGAAATAAAAATGTCATGAATCATGGATGGGTCGTGGATGCCCTTTAAACATATGAGAATCAAGATTGAATCACAAAAGAATTGGCCTTTTTGAAAAAAAATCAAATTTTGGTCATTACTTGTTTCATGCATTTTTTCAAAAAAGGTCAACTTCATCAAGGCATATCTCCCTCAATTTTGATCCTATGAAAGTGTTCTTTAACTTTTTGGAAAGCCCAAGATGTCCTCTACAAGCCACTTTGGAAGCGTTTTTGCATTTGGAGAAGTTATTTTGATGATATGGGCTTTGACAAAAAAACTGCTTTTTGTTGACTTTCAAAATGACCCGTAATGTTTTGGCTTATATCTCTTAGGCGGAAGCATTTCTTGACCTTGGTCCCAACATCAAAGTTGTAGAGAATTGAATTTCCTTGAGAATGAGCTTTGGTTGGAATTTTTCTGATAAATTATGAGAGAGTTATGGTCGTTGGGAGTGGAGTGTTACCGTTTTGAATAGTAGTAGGATTTGAAAAAAAGTATGGTAGGTTTTGAAAAGAAAAGGGGTATAGAATAAAGCTAGGATTTGATTTGAAAGAAAAAGAAAGGAAGATATTTGAAAAGAAAGAAAGAGATTTTGAAAAAATAATATAGTATAAAAATAAAAATTAGTGGGAAATAAAACCAATAATAATTTAATTGTTACCAGTATAATCTGAAACCCGGACTCCGCGCCTGCAAATTTTAATTTCTGCACCAACTGTGTCAGCATTATTTATCTGAAAATAAATCTCAAATAAACAGTGTATGAAGTGATAAACAGTATTTGGCGTTTATGTAAGAATAAATTTAACAGCGAACCAAAATACTGTATAAAAAATTCTAAAAATTGAGTATTTATAAAATCAGGATATTTATGAAATAAAAATCCAAGATTGTATAAAAATCCAAATTTTTAGACAGAAGTCTGTTGACTTCTTTTTTTTGAAAAAAGAACGAGGGCGAATTTTGGGGTATAACAATAATGATCATAACACTTAGAAAATGATGGGATCTCAGAGGTCAAAAATTGGGGTGCAACAGATTCAAGTCAATCAAACTTCTGATGGAACATATGTTCATCAAACGAAGTATGTGAAAGAACTTCTAAAGAAGTTTAATCTTTCTGAAAGTAAGGAAGCCAAAACTCCTATGCATCCAACGTGTGTCCTAGGTAAGGATGAGGTAAGTAAGAAGATAGATCAGAAGTTGTACAGAGGTATGATTGGATCTCTTCTATATTTGACTGCTTCTAGACCTGACATTTTATTCAGTGTTTGTTTGTGTGCAAGATTCCAATCAGATCCTAGAGAATCTCACTTAACAGCTGTTAAGAGAATTCTGAGGTATCTGAAAGGTACTACTAATGTTGGTTTAGTCTACAGAAGATCTAAAGAGTACAACTTAGTAGGATTTTGTGATGCTGACTATGCCGGAGATAGAGTTGAAAGGAAAAGCACTTCTGGAAGTTGTCAATTTCTTGGAAGTCACCTGATCTCCTGGTACAGCAAGAAGCAAGCTACCATTGCCCTCTTAACAACAGAAGCAGAATATGTTGCTACTGCTGGTTGTAGCACACAGATGCTCTGGATGAAGAGTCAATTAGAAGATTATCAAATATATGAGAGTAACATTCTTATCTTCTGTGATAATACTTCTGCTATATGTTTATCTAAGAATCCTATCTTACATTCCAAAGCTAAACATACTGAGATTAAACATCATTTCATTAGGGACTATGTTCAGAATGGTGTTCTTTCTTTAAACTTTGTGGATACAGACCATCAATGGGCTGATATCTTTACAAAACCCCTTGCTGAAGATAGGTTTAAGTTCATTCTGAAGAATATCAATATGGATTTATGCCCAGAATGAGAAGATGAGAAGTTCTGATGTATGGATTAGTTCTGAAATGATCTTGTGTTATCTTCTTCTAAGAAGTTCTGATGATGATCAATTAGAAGTTCTGATTCAGTCACCAGCTTTCCAGAAAATGAACACGTGTTCACTCTTTTTGGACAAGCATGCGTACAGTTGAGGAGACGCCGCCCTAGGTAACTGTGCAAATCATTTCAAATTTCACATTATGTCTCCTAACGTCATCTCTCATTAAATGCATTTGATTCCACGTTTTCTGTAATCATATTAATTCAAACACGTATTGCATTTCATTTCAAATCCGTCTCTTTATATACTCATCTCCTCATTCATTTCATCTTTTTTACTCTCCCTCTTCATTCATCTCTCTCTTTCTATTTTTCTCTTTGTTTGCATAAACCCTAGTTCGTAACCGAATCTCAGTGAATCTCCATGTTTACTCCATCAAACTCTTCAAAGATAGAAGAAATGTCTTCTGCTCATCTTGTTCATCGCAAGTATGGTTATGTCCCTTTGAAGACTTGCTCTATTCCTTCAACTGAACTGGAAGTTCTGTGTGAATCTTCGGTAGATTTTGAAAATCTAAAAATACATGGTTTCAACCCTAGTGCTGAGACAATGGCACAAGGCTGGTTAAACTACCTTGATAGATTGGTTGTACCAATTTATCCTGCTTTAGTAACAGATTTCTGGGCTCATGTAACAGTTACCCCAACTGCAATCATCTCCTTCGTATTAGGGCATGAAGTTGTGATAACTGAGAAGTTAATCAGAATGTTGTACAATCTGGATGACGAAGAAGGAAGCACAGGTGCTCTCCCTGGTAGAGTTGATTGGCCAACAGTTGAGAGACAAATATCTAATGTTTGTGGTATTGCTCCTCATCAAACTGGTTTGTTGAAGCCGTTCTACAAAGTTTGGGCTGAGATTATTCTAGGATCTCTCTATCATAGAAAGAGATCTTTTACCTCAACATACATCAATCCGGATCAGAAGCATACTCTCTTCTGCATTGGAAGAGGGATTGAAGTTAACATCTCAAACATTCTATTTCAGAATTTGAAAACAAATATTGAAGAATCACGAGATGAAGAACGCAAGAAGTTTCTAGACCTCAAGAAGAATGCTATTCCCTTCGCCATAATGATTTTAGACATTCTGATAGAAAGTGACTTGTTGGATCCTCTAAGAACTATTGGAACGTCCAAGTTCTTTGGTGTCATTCAAGGACACGATATGAATGGCTTTGATCTTCAAAGGATGCGTCTGATTGAGAAGGTAACTTTTGTTCCAAGAATACTTCCAGATATTCTGACCAGAAGGGTTCCTATTGAATGCTTTGCTTCTTTGTTCAAAGAAGAGCTTAACAAGGCTGTTAAGCGTTATTTGAAAACTTCTGTAATAGCTCAATCTTCTATTGATCCTGCATGGATTGAAGAGTGCTTCCTTCTCTGGCCGAGCTGTAGCAGAAGGAACAGCAGAAGAAAGAAGCAAGATTGAAGAGAAAAGCTTCAGAAGAAGAAGCTAAGCAAGCTAAGAAGCAGAAGATCGTTGTTGATCCTTACATAGTAAATTATAAAGAATTACAACAGAAGCGCATCAGGGATTCTTTCTGTGCTTTAAGAGCTGGCAGTTCCTCTCAGCAAAAGCCTCCTTCTTCTGAACCTCAAAATACTCTCACCATCCCAAACAGTATCCAACCACCTCCTTCTTCTATTATTCTTACTCCCCTACCACTAAATGTTTGTCCCCTAACACCTTCTGATACTCCATCTTCATCTGCCCTCACTACAGAATCTCCATCTTCTTTAACCCCTTCATTACCTGACAGAGAATCCAACCCCTACTCTCTTCTTTACCCTAACTATTGCTTCACCTTTAACCCTCCTGAACCCATCATTCCTATTGACTTTGCTTTGTTCAATTTAAAGTTCAGAAATAGAATGGAAATTCTGAGAGCTGCTTATGACTCCAAGCTGGATCATATTGCTACTCGAGGCTTTTGGAATCGATTTAGAAGGGATTTTTGGAATGATGCACTGAAAATCCAGAGAAGATGTGTTGCTGAAGCATCTGGATCTTCTGGTTATTACTTGGATCTTGATGATGGCAAGTACTATCATCCCTTCAGAACTTGGAGACCTCTTGAGGAGAAGAAGTTCTCTGATGAGTTGGAAGATGAACCATGTCTGACTATGGTTGTTTGGAAGCCTCAATATCCGGTTCTGACTGAAGACTTCCAATGGTTATTCAACTGGCTAAGAATGAATCCTTTTGAGGAAGCACCAGATATGGTTATTCCTGAAGTGGTCTACCCTTCAGAAGTTGCTGCTCCCAATCCTCCAAAGAATTTGGCTGAGATTCTTCAAGCTCTGGAGAATGAAGATTCTGAGATCCCTGATCCAGAATATGCTGAAGTTGCTTCTGAGTCAGACTCAGATGTTGAGATGGAAGATGCTGAGAATCATCCTATTGAAGAAGTTCCTGATCAGGACCATACAGATGATGTTCTCACTCTGGATGTTGCTGCTGGTAATGCTATCCCTCTGTATGATAGTCGTGCATCTTCTTCTGCTGAACCCTCAGTTCTGGTGAATGCTATCAAGGCTCTTCAACAGAATCAGGATGCTCTTGATTCTTGCCTGGATAAGCATGATATAGCACATGAAGAGTTCAGAGACTTCATGAAGGAACAGAAGGAAAGCAATGCTGGGACCTTCTGGCTAAGATAGTTTCCAAACTAGGCTAGTCGTAGTCTTTTGTGTCTTAGTTGTCTCCATATTCTTGCATCTGCTTCTGTGCATCTCCTTGTGTATCTTCTGATTAGTTCTGATGAATGAAATCTTTTATCTTCTCTCATATTGTTGTTTTTCATCTGAATCTTTTATGCTTTTTGATGTTATGACAAAAAGGGGGAGAAAATGTGATAAATGATCTGATTTATATTATCAGGTGCTGGGAGTAAGTCTCCACATTTCTAACAGAATTTGCAAGTTCTATGTCTTTGAGTGTTTTGCAGGATTGAAGACATTCTAAAAAGCTCAACATGAGAAGCAAAGACATGGGGAAAAGCAATTCTATATAGAAACAAGCTCATGGAAATTGAAGCAAGCTTAGTGCTGTGAAGCTTCAAGATCAGAAGCAAGAAGGAAGAATGTTCTGATATTCTTGTGATAGAATATGCTCTAACAGATTCTTACTCCTTATATGTTCTGGTGCATTTTTTCTATATGCTCTGATACATATTTTATGTTCTGATGCATTTTATGTGTTCTGATACATAGTATATGCTCTGGAACATATTTTATGTTATGATTCATTCATGCTGTGACTTTTGTCGTTTAGTTTGTTCTGAAATATTTCAGGATGTAGAGATGCTCTGATAATGCTCTGGTACATTCAACAATGTTCTGATACAATCTAGCATGCAATGATTCAAGAAGAAATTCAAAGCTCTGAAGCTGTCCTATGGAAGGAAGAAGCAGAAGCTCTGAATGTTCTAAAGATCTAAGCATATGTCAACGTCTCAACTAAAATGGAAAATACTCAGGGAAGTCATTTATTTATAAATTTCTTTCAGTATTTATTTTAGGGGGAGATTATTCATCTCAGGGGGAGATTGTTAATCTCAGAGGGAGACATATTCACACACTATGTTTATATGCTTATGCTATAACTGTGTAATTGTCTTTAGCCGTCTGATATTCTGATTGCAAATTCATATCATTTATATATGTTTTTGTCATCATCAAAAAGGGGAGGTACTGTTAGAACAAGATTTGTTTTGATCAATATTCTTAGTTTTGATGATAACAATATATATGAATTTTGCTTGAGATAATGTGGTACTCTAATTCTATGCAATTTCCTTTTCAGGAAATATATAAAGAGTATGCACAAAATCAGCGCAAGAAGCACTGACTCAGAAGGTTCAAGTAAGCAACATCAAAACATGCTCTCGCAAGACATCAGAAGATGGTAGCAGAATCAGAACATGGTCTATTGAAGCATCAGAAGAACTTGAGATCAGAAGCAGAAGCACTGAAGTTCTCATGGTATCACGCTAGAAGCACTTCAAGGTCAGAAGACAAGAAGATGCTCTGCACCAAGCTGTTTGACTCTGATGATATTCAAACGTCGTTTACACAAACATCAGATCACAAGCAAGTACAAGATGGCAGGCTACACTGACTGACAAAAGGAACGTTAGAAGCTATTAAAGGCAACATTAGTTAAAGCAGGAAAAGCAAGGCTCGAGGTAGTTGACAAAAGATGAAACATTAAATGCAATGCTGTACAGATCACGCAACGCATTAAATGCTCCCAACGGTCATCTTCTCAAACGCCTATAAATAGAAGTTCTGATGAGAAGCTGAATACAACACTTTGCGCAAACTTACAGAAACGCTGTCAAATTCAAAAGCTCTCAAACTTCATCTTCAACCTCACTTCATTACTGTTGTAATATCTTAGTGAGATTAAGCTTAAACTTAAGAGAAAAATCACAGTTTTGATAATAGCTTATTAAGAAGCATTGTAACTCTTATAAGAATTTGTTTACATTAATTTGTAAGAACTAGAGGAGATCAAGTTGTGATCGGATTCTCTAGAAAGTCTTAGAGGGTATCTAAGCATTGTGTTCATAGAGTGATCAGGTTGTGATCAGAATACTCTAGAAGACTTAGAGGTTATCTAAGTGGAAAACCATTGTAATCTTGTGTGATTAGTGGATTAAATCCTCAGGTGAGGTAAATCACTCCAAGGGGTGGACTGGAGTAATTTAGTTAACAATGAACCAGGATAAAAATCATTGTGCAAATTGTTTTTATCTTAAGAGTTTTAAAGCTACACTTATTCAAACCCCCCCTTTCTAAGTGTTTTTCTATCCTTCAAGTACTTGTTGTGCCTCTAGCCGATTGTATGCAGGAGTGGTTTGAAGCTTAGTGGGGGAGAAGATATGCTTCTCGGATATGTTTCAGTTGCAAGATGTTAGTATGCTACTGAGGGCAGCAGTACTAGTGTTGTTGGAATTTATTGTTTTCTGAAGTGGAGGTGACTTGGACTTAAGACTTTGATTTTTAATCAAGTTGGAGTGTCTCGGAGTAGATTTTTGTTATTTCAAAAGAATGAAATTTAGAAAGTTGTGATGCTCTAACGCTACTGATGGACTGTGAAGTTGTTGTTTGAGTAGCCTTGTATGAGGTGTCGTTGTTGGATCATTGATTTATGAAAGTATTGTGGTTGACCTGGTTGTAGGATTTTTGGTAAGTACTTGAGACGGTGGTAGGAGTTATTGACGTTGTTGGAAATGTTCTGAAACTCGAGTAAGAATTAGGAATATGAAGAGATGAGTAGGATCTCAGGTATTTTGTTTTGAGATATTGTTAGAAGTGTTTTGGTACGTAGCTACCAGACGTCGGTGTTAGCTGGTTCAGATAATCTTGGGAGATTTGTGAATTATGGAATCATAGTGCTTCTGTGCTATGAGCAAAAGTTGGAAAAGAATATTATTAATGTTGGTACAGATAGTTTATACTCTATTATGATTGTCGGCTACCTATTGACAAATTGAGGACTTGATCACCCTTAATCTCTTGTTGATAGTAGACGAGATCGTACTGGACGTGATAGGCTTATCTGGCTAGTTTGATAATATTGGAAGTGAATGAGTCCGTGCAAGGTGGTATGATGTTGTTTATGTTGTCGACAACTTTGGATGTTCTTGAGAAAGAGCGATTGTGGGAATTGCGGATAGTTGCGCATTTGTATGAGTGTTTCTTGAAGGTTGAAGTGATTCATCGTCGAAAAGGGGAATTCCGTCTGGGAGTTCTGTTTTGACGGATTTAGTTCCTAGAGCTATTGTTGTGTCGAGGGTCCCGTATCGGATGCCAACTTCTGAGTTGAAAGAGTTGAGGAGTCAACTTAAGGATTTTCTTGAGAAGACGTTTGTTTGTTTGAGTGCGTCGCTGTCATACCCTAATTTTTGACCCCCCTGAGATGACATATCTTTAGGATTTTCATCAGGTCAAAGCAAGTACCCAGAGCAGTCACTTCTTCATCTAGCATTTAATCGAGGATGCTCAAAAACAAGAAAACTCAGGCAAAGGATCAATCAATAGAAGGATTAGTCTTTAATACAATCATAAGACTCAAGAGCTTCATTATTTCACCTATGATTGATTAGACACCCAGTCATCTGAGTACAGGTTTACTCAGGTCACCAGACTAGGGTTTTTTAGCCTATCAAGGACTAAAATCAGGGATCACCTTTGGGAAACCCTAAAAAGCCCCAGGGGATCATTCAAGGACATCAATTATTTTTAAATAACTCATATGACAAGATCCACTGGACATCACACCTCAATTCAAGGTCTACAGTCATTATTTTCATATGGTCGACAATTAGGGTTTTTGACCTAATTCACCAGGATAGTTGACTTTTAATCAGGGCATGGATCCAAAACTCAAGACATGATTCAAGAACCTCTACTACCTCAATATAATCCATTTACATCACTCATTTGAGGAGAAGATCTTGATTCTACAAAAAAGTCCAAATTCTCACTTTATCAGGAAAAAGTCAACTGTATGGGTTCACCTTTGACTTTTAAGATTTTTGGTCAAACCATGACTTTCAAGGATCAATATCATCAATATATGGATATTAAAGTCATTTGACCAAAGAAATTCAAAAAGAATCTTCAAGGAGCAAAAAGTCGGGAATTAGGGTTTTTGAGGGCATTGTGGGAACTCAAAATTTCACCTACACATTTCAAAAAACTTCCAACATGAAAGTTGTAGATCTTGCAAAATAAAACAACATCTTACAAAGGAACTTTTTTCAAAAGATCAATCATTTAAGAGTTTTGGAAATTTTGGAGTTTTAGGTCATAAACACTTAGAAATTTTTCTAAGTGTTTTAACCTAGTTTTCTTCCAACTTTGGCCTCATTTTTCACAAATTTGCCAAAGGATTTTGAAGAAACTCCAAACTAATGATTTGAAGTAGATGTTTAGGGATTTCCAAATTGTGTTCAACCTTCTCCAAATTCATTTTGAGCTAAGAGTTATGCTTGTTCAAAGTTGGCCTCAGGAAGTGAAATTATAGGTCATGCATCATTTTGGAACTTTGAAATTTTGTGCACATGACCTCAAATATGGATGCTACACGACCCATAACACATCTGAAAACATACCATGCATTCATTTTCACCATGCCATGATAATTGAAGAAGATTCCTAAAACAAGAACATGTGATTATGTAATGATTACATTTGTGAATTTATGGCAAATTGATGAATCACCCAAGGAATCTTCTCACCAACCAATTAGAGCTCACTTTGCATCTGAAATGTTCCCCAAGATCAGATAGAATCAATGGATAGGGGAAGCTAGCCCGAAAATGCATCATTGCATTTAGGATCTTTTCAAAATTTCTTCTTGGCTAAGAAACCAAACTTCTTTCATTAAGCAAGCTCACCACAGCCAATTGATCTGCATTCATTTGCCTATAAATAGGAGGGTATACTTCAGTAGAAAAGGACACCAAAGCAACCATATTCCTTGCTTTCTCTTTCTCTTCTCATGCTTATTGTTTTTCAAAGTTCTTTGGCAAGAAGAATCGTTTTCTTCAAACCAGAGCTTATCTTTGGAAAGTAAGCATTCTAACATCTCAAGGGAGGTCATTTGAGGTGATCCAAGCACCTGGATCATTTCTGTAAGTGGAGGAACACCATTGTTGCTCTCACTTTGAAGTTGTTGCAGTTGGAGGTCCATAGTGCAATTCAGAAGGTTTCCAATCGAGCCAAGCATCCAGGCACGTTCCATAGGAGGTAGTGAAGCTGTTCAGATGGCTGCAGCTCATCTGTAACTCAAGAATCATCACTCTCCATGTTTACTTGAAGCTCAAATCGAGGGAGGTCCATAGAACAATTCAGAAGGATTGAGGTTACAACAAGCATTCAGTTAGCATCACTGAGTCCCAAGGAAGCTTTTGGGATCATTCATACAAGCCCAGTTGCTCTCTATCATCCTCACGACCTCCATTTTCAGAGGTAAGTTTCTGAACTCCACCTCTTTAATTTAAGCACTCTTTATGATATAGCTCGATTCTATCTTGTTCAGCATCATCAAAGGATTGAAAACCCTCTATCATCATTCATTTATCTTTCAGTATAGCCATTTAATTTGATTTTTAAATTTTAGGGTTCTTCACGATTTCTGGTAAATTAGTTAGATGTAGTTAATATAAATCTATGTTAGTTACATATTTAGAATCGTGAGTGAATTTAGAGCAAGTTTGGTCTTTACATCGTTGCAAATGGTTGAGAGTTGAGAGAGTTCAGATTTTCAAAAAAATTCAAAGCTAGAGGTTGAAGATGACAATGGTGGTGGCGCGCAAAAATTCAAATTCAGGAAAGAGTTTATTTTATTTTGAGTGATAGTTGTCTTATAAACGACTAAAACGTGATAGCCCAGTGGTAAAGAGTGTTTGTGTGTTGCGCGTGCCCAAGGTCTGGGGTTCGAATCCCCCTCGCCCCAGACCTTTTGATTTTATTTCTCTTTTATTGCTTCTATGCACTTGAGTAATGTATGATTTGCAATGGAACCATTCTTTTGTCACTAAGCGCGCGTTGGCTCAGTGGTGTTGTTTTGGGCTGGTAACATAAAGGGCGTGGGTTCAAACCTGGTTGGTGACAAAACCCTATTTTTTACCACTTTTTTCCATTTGATTTCTTCACAACTTCAACCAATTATTTAACCTATCAAATTAATTTATTTTCACTTCATTTTTCACACACTTGTCATTTAATATATCTATTTTGTGAATAACCAAAAAAATTATAAAAATATTATTTATTTCATGTATTTTAATTAGGTTTAAAATAGTATGTTTTTAAGTGTTTTCTTAAATACTTTAAATATATATTGTCATTTTATTTTAACCTATTTATTTTGTGAATAAGCTCATGATAAAACCCTATTTGTTTAGGTCTTAATTAGGCATAGATCTTTATTCTTTACCTTAATTAAGTTGACTTTTGTCAATTTTCAAAGCTATTACCAGTCTCCGATTAAACGGATGATTAAGGTTTTCAAACAACAAAACCTTATACCATTTCAAATCATTTTCAAATTGCTTTTGTAACCAGTATTGTACAGTACTGGGCCTCTAATAGAGTGTAAGTCCCAAACACCTTCTCTTCTTAGCTTGTTTTCAAAACTGTATTTTCAAAATCTCCTTTCTGTTTTCAAAACATTCTTCTGGTATTTGAAGGGCATTATTCCCGGTGAAACTCTTCAGATACCTATGTGACCTATGTCCATCTTCACTTCTTCTGTTTTCAAAAACCATTAACTGTTTATCATATATATATATTCAACTGTTATCCATCAATTGCTGGTAAGGCTTTGTACATACTTCTTCAAAGGCCTCCACTCCATCCAGGTTAGGCTTTACAAGCTTTCAATTTACAGTCTTTATTTAAATTACTGTCAAATATAAACTGTGCATATATATTAGTTTAGAACTACGTTTGAGTGTAAACCCTAGGACAGTTAAACTATATATATATTATAGGAATATGACCTAGGATTGAGAATGTCTTCCCGGTGAAGGCTCTTTCCTAATTAGAGATCTGTAGTTCAAACCCCCAAGATGAATTATTCCCGGTGAAACATCTTGGCAAAAACCTTAGAATCCAAAAAAATAGGACACATCCACCCAAAGAGGAGTTATTCCCGGTTAAACCTCTTACCCATTTGCTTAGAGCCAAAATAAGTTCAAAACTACATAGCTTTCTCTTGTGCTATAACAAGGACCCTCGATGACCCTTGATTAGCCTCCTCTTGGGCTTTGTACAAGGACCCACAGGCTTCTTAAAAGCATTTCCAGCTTCCTCTTGAGCTTGTATACAAGGACCCATTAGGTTTCTTATAAACATAGGAACAGGTCTTTAGTCACCTTTTAACATACCCTGGTGAGTTTCTTCCAATTTAAACCAGACTTTAAACAAGCTAAATTTGTCTCAATTTCACATTGAGTACACCTTTTGGAATGAGAGACATGGACAGTCTCTGTCACCCTTATCTTCATCAATCTTCCTTAGTAGAGTCTAGGATCTATGTGCGCTTATCCTCAAAGTGTCAGCCTTCATCTTGGGCTTTAAACAAGAAGTCTCCAATAGATAAATCATTCCTCCATCTTAACAAAACCCCTGGAAAGGGTTAGCCTCCATACATTCTATCATTTTAACAAAAAAACCCTGGAAAGGGTTAGCCTCCAAAATCACTTCTTCAAAAACCAAAGATTCATTCTCTTAGGAGATAATTTCCCCAAAAAAGAGTCAAAACCCCTGGAAAGGGTCAGCCTCCAAAAACATGATAAAATCAGTCTTTTAACAGACAAATTCACCAGCTGAGTCAAAATTCCTGGAAAGGGTTAGCTTCCAAAGAAAAACAGTCTTTTAATAAATAAACTCCTCAATAGAGTCAAACCAACAAAAACAGTTAGCCTCAACCTTGGGCTTCATACAAGGCACCAAACAATAAAACTCCCCTGTCAAGAGTCAGCCTCAACCTTGGGCATTGTACAAGGCAGATAATAGAGTCTCCCCAGTGAGTTCTTCATCATCCAATAGCCACAACCTTGGGCTTTGTACAAGGCAGATTAAACCATATGTTGTGTAAGATTCCTAACACCTAGGATCTTTTCCCCATAGAGTCATCCACACTCAATTTATTTAAGAGTCAGCCACAACCTTGGGCTTTGTACAAGGCAGAAAATAATGTTTTTCCTAGCTAGAGTTAGCCTCAATTCTGGGCTTTGTACAGAACACCAAATAAAAATCCATCAAAATAAACACTCTCCAAATAGAGTCAGCCTCAATTCTGGGCTTTGTACAGAACACAAAAATACCCTGTAATTAATCCTCAATGGAGTCATCTCCCAGAGTCAATAATAATTAATAAATCAATCAAAAAGCCTCAAGCTTGGGCCTCATACAAGCCAGCTAAAGTCAAATCTTTTATACAGTAGATAGACATAGCTTATCTCTATAGAGAGATATTTTTACTACTCTACCACATTCAAACAAACAAACATTTCCATTTCAATTTCAATTTTAATCAAGTCTCCCATTAAGGATTTTGAAAGGCATGAGCTGGCAGTAAAACCCAGACATGTGGTAACTTTCCCTAATTTGGATGAGCATCTTTCTTTCATTTAAGAGGCATTTGACTGGTATACTTGCACATACACAAGTAAGGTCCCCTTCTTGAATGAAATGAATTCAGTTATTCTGTCACTCTTTTAAATGTTTGTGGTAGAATAGTACAAATACCCCTCTGTAAAGATGATTTCATGTCTCTTTACTGTAAACAGAGATTTAATTCAAAGCTTCAACCTTGAGCTTCAAGCAAGGCACCAAAAATAATTAATTTCCCTAGTTAGTTCCCCGAACCACATTAAGCTCTGACTTCCACTAGGGATATGTAGGCATGAGGTTCACATGGAACCTCAGCGAGCTAATAAAATACCAAAAATAGTCAGTCTGTCTGTCTGTCTTTCTTTTATTTTAATTCAATTCCTTCTCCTAACACAAAGGAGAAACTTTCCCAATAATCATTAGCAGCACAAACACAAATGACACAGAGAAGGTTCCTGTAGAGTACTACAGATATGTAGGGTGTTTAAACACTTCCCTATGTATAACCGACCTCCCGGACTCCAGAATTTCTAGTCTAGGTGAATCCCCACACTTAGCAAACTCTTAGGGTTTAGTTGAGATCTTTTTTCCCCTTTCCTACTCGTAGGACAAATAAGAAAGTTCGTGTGATATCGTAGGAAGAACTGAAACAAAATTCATCCCACCACGGGCGCATTCTCCTTCCAAATTTCGCGTGAAGGGTCTAGCGTGCCGTCCTCCCAAGTGAAACGGGGAGGTAAAAAAAACGACAACCACAGTAAAAATGGCGACTCCACTGGGGATATAAGTGTTAAAAACCTTGGTTTTTCATCCAAACCAATGGTTGACCTGTTGCTGGTCCAGCCCCAATGAGGAATTAGGGATGCCAAATTCCCCCTCAAACAAGAGAGGTCCTGCCTAACCTCTGTGTCATATCATGTGTTTGTTGCATATATATTTGTTTATTTTGTTTATTCTGTATCGGGAAAGGGCTTGATTCCCCCTTGTGGTGAGAAATCCTATACCCGGATTTGAGTGCAACATAAGATAGGATGGAGGATGTCTTCCCGGTGAAGACCCTCTAATCTTGGTTCACAATTCTACTCTTGGGATTTGCCTGGCTGGTTGTGATTAACTGCGCCAATGCATTCCGAGACTGATTTGTACCAGGAGGACCTAGAAACACATTAACCCCACTTAAAGCCTTTTTTAGGACGTAGAGCGGTGATTACGAAAGTAATTGTCACGCAGATACTACACTCAGAGAAAACTCTCTTATAGATACCAATCAACGTATCTTTAAGGTTGAGCAAAAACTCTGAAACCCCTAGAACCCGTTCTACAGGTACAAAAATCCTTAACCTTAGTTTACCATTGGGGCGGGGTTTGCGTTTTAACTTCATGACCACTATACCCTTCAACGCCATGTTTGTTTAAAAACTCTTGTGTGTGCATTCATGCATTCATGCATCATTCATTAATAAACAACTAAAAGCAAAAAAGAGTCTTTTTCGAGTCGTTTTTCAAGGAAACTAAATAACGAACGTTTTGAACTTCAGAGAAAGAGAGAAACGGAGAAAGGACTTAAGGATCTATACCATGGATTACGGAAGAAAGAGAGCTAGGAAATACACCTTCAAGATTCCCCAGGTCGAGGAACTGGGAAAGCTCGGAAAACTGGTGGTCAACCCCCAGGCTTTCAAGGAGAAGTATAGAAAACTTCTGCCTTTGCTCAATACCAACATTGTGGATGGGATCCTTCCCACCTTGGTACAGTTTTACGATCCAACGTATCACTGCTTCACCTTTCCAGATTATCAGCTCATGCCTACGTTGGAGGAGTACTCTCGTCTGATTGGAATACCCGTGTACGCGCAAGATCCGTACTCCGGTTTGGAAAAGAATCCTGACGACATTATCATTGCTGCAACTACTCCTTTGAACGTAGTCGACATCAGAACTCATATGGTGAGTAGAGGAGGAATTCAAGGATTTCCCTCCAAATTCCTGTTTGATCAAGCTCGATACTTCGTCAGCATCCAAGATATGAGCGCTTTTGAGGAAATCTTGGCTTTGCTTATCTACGGATTGTTTTTGTTCCCTAACATTAACGATTTCGTCGACATCAACGCAATTAAGATCTTCTTAGTTGGAAATCCAGTTCCAACCTTGCTTGCGGATGCTTATCACCCTGTGCATTCAAGAAACCTGCAGCGAGGAGGATTAATCACATGTTGCGTACCGTTGTTATACGAATGGTTCGTTTCGCACCTGCCGAAGTCTAGCACTTTCTGGAATATGAGGGATGGCCTTTACTGGTCACAGAAAATCATGTCTCTCACTCATACAGACATTGATTGGTGTAGTCCTGACAACGACGAAACCAAGATCATTTTCAGTCGCAGAAGTTTTCCCAACATACCCCTTATTGGAACTAAGGGGGGAATCAGTTACAATCCAGCTTTAGCCCGTCGTCAATACGGCTATCCCATGAAAAATATACCAAGTAACATCCAATTGGAGGGTCTGTTCTTCAAGAACATCGACGATCATGGCAACATGCTGAAGAAGGAAATTGTCCAAGCCTGGCGTCTCGTTCACAGCAAAGGGAGAAGATTGTTAGGAAAACATCTTTGCATTTCCCTGGATCCTTACCTTCAATGGGTACGCGTCAGAGCATTGAAGCTCAGGATGCCATATCAACATCAAGAACCTATTCCCCTAAGGGAACCCATTTACCTTTTCTCCGCCGATGTTGAAAAACTACAAGCGGCATTAAACAAGGTATGCCAAGAAAGGAATGCTTGGAGGAACAAGTATCGAATTGTCAACACGGAAAATGTTGAGATTCAAAACATCCTAAGAAGGAAGGATGAGTTACTTGAAGTACTCGATCGACAAGTGACACAATCATCACTTTCTCATCATATCCCTCTTGCTTCCTGGATCATTGATCAACTCACGTCAGAGAACGCTCAGCTCAAGAAACAAAAGAAGATGTTAGAACGTGAAGTCGGCTCATCATCAAAGTTTTAGAGTCCTTTCTCTCAGTTTCTCTGTATTTCCCTTTTCAAAGTGTGTAAAAAACGGCGTTTTCGCTTAATTAATAAAAGTTTGATGTTTCATAACGTAATTATGGTGTTTCCTTGAAAAATATTAACTTAATTGCATATCATACATCGCTTTAGTCGTACGCACTGACACGAGAATTGTCGCGGATCTAATAGTCACTTTCCTTTCTCCAGAAAGAGAGGAGGAGAAGGAGGTGAACCAAGACTTTCAAGCTGTCTCATCCATACAACACTCGTTCAAGTCGCAAGAAAAGAATGGAAGACTTTGAGCAAGAGAATGAAGAACTCAGAGAAGAGATTAATACTCTCAAAGGTACTGTTGAAAGACTCAATAGCATGGTAGAAGCCCTGGTAGTTGCACAGAATCGACCAACGCCAGAAGAACCGCAAAGGACTGTGGTTTCCGAGATTTTTTCTACTCCTATTCCTCAGTATGCCATGCCACCCAACCGACCTTGGGGCATGCCGTATAACTTTATTCCAGAAGGGTACTGTCATACCCCAATTTTTGACCTAAGATACCACCTCATATCATTGCATATGCATCATTTGCATCTCTAACAAATTGCATAGCTGTGTTTGTTACTTGTGACTCAGCAGGATTTGATCAGGAAATCACTCATCAGTACAAGTAACAATCAATTAGGGTTTTGTTCTCCCTTCATCTCAAATGAATCATCTTCATCAACAATCAACATTTGGTCCTCAGAGATTCACTTCAACAAGCTCAACAGCTTTGAATCGACTGAATTAGGGTTTTGCCTGAAGATAGCATACTCCTGACTTTTGCTCAGAATTTGACCTAATGGCTTGGGACATGATATCAAGACCTCAAGTGCATCATTTTGACCTAATCCATTGGCTCATAACATCTCCTACACAAAGATTGATCAGACAAATCCTCAGATCAGGGTTTTGAACTATCAGGGACTGAAATCAGGGATCACATTTGGGAAACCCTAAAAATCCCCAGGGAGTCAATCAAAGGTTTCAATCATCCTCAAATAATCCCTATGACAAAATACAATGGAAATTACATCTCAATTCAAGACCTACAGTCATCAATTTCATCTGGTCGACAATTAGGGTTTTTGACCTAATTCACTGAACAACTGACTTTTTAATCAGGACATGGTGCCACAAATCAAACCATGGCTCAATATCCTCTAATGCTTCAATGTGATCCATTCATACCATTCATTTGATGAGGATAGCCTGTTTCATTGAAAACTCCAGAAACGCGATTCGTCTGAAAAAGTCAACTGTACAAGATCACCATTGACTTTTGGGGAAATTGGGTCAACCATGACTTTTGAAGTTTTAAATCATTAATATATGATATATGAAGTCATTTGATCAAGAGAAATCAAGAAAATCAATCAAGAATCAAAAAGTCAAAAGTTTGACTTTTCATACTTAGAAATTTTTCTAAGTGTTTTTCATGGTTTTTTCCAAACTTTGGAGGGGAATAACTCAAAATTTCACCTACAAACTGAAAAAAACTTCCAACATGAAAGTTGTAGATTTTGATCCAATAAACAACTTTGACACATATAATTTATTTCCATAAGATCAACCATTTAAGAGATATGGAGCTTCAAAGTTGGTATCTTATGAAAATTTCACTTAAAACTTCATTTTCTTCAAAGTTCATGGAACTTTTTCACCCACTTCCTTAAGGATCTTGAAGAAACTTTCAACTAGGGTTTTGAAGTGTGTAATATGAGCTTTCCAAAATGTCCAAGAGCATGAAAAAATATGGAGTGTAGCTATGGTTTTGAATTTTGACATTAGTGACCATTTCACTTGAAATTTCAAGCCATTTTTGCAAAGTTGTGAACCAATTTGCCAAATAATGCAAGTAATGACACACCAAAGCAATGATTGAATGATATTTTCTGGTTTAAGATCAGATAGGAAAGGGATAAGAAGCTTGGCCAAAATAACCATGGTTTAGTTACTTTAACCATTTGCATTTAATGTGAAAGATTCCACTTTATCCCTTAAGCCAAATCATCACTTCTTGAAGCAAGTTGCAAAGCTTGGAGTTCAGAATCCTTGGCCTATAAATAGAGGTTTAAATCACTCTTCAATTCACACCAAAACCTCACAATTATAGGTTTTCTCTCTTCTTTCTTAGAATGCAAGTTTCTTAAGTTTCAAAGAGGTAAAATTCTCAACCTCTAAATCTTTGAAGTTCTGGCCAAAGTGAGGGTTCTAACATCTCATAAACATCAAATGTGATGTGTTTGATCCACTCACACACCCCAAATCACCCCAAAACTCAGATTCACTTTTCAACCTCCATATGAACATGAAATGAGCCTTATCATGCCAAAATTCACACAAGCTCATTTCTGTCCAAACTAATGCTTCTAACACATCCTATATACCATATGTGAGCTATCCCAATCATCCTCCCTGACCTGTAACTCCAAAATCATCAAGCTTGATCCTCACTTGAGTCCTACTGCAGATCGAGCATCACCAACTGGTCCAGGGGTTTTCAATTCATTCCAGGCATTCAAACACCTTCCATAAGGTCCACTAATGCTGTCCAGATCAAGAAACAACAACTGGAACTCCTCATTTGCAGAATTCAATTCTCAGTTTGGCCGTTTTTGAGGTAAGTGCTCATGAACTTCAAACTCTATCATGCACGCATCATAAATGAAATATTGATATACCATCTTGTTTCTGCACCTATGAGGATCATTAACCCTCAATCAATTGCATCATATCATGATCATACACGATTTCACAATGATTTGTCATATTAGGGTTCTTCGTGTTCATCACAAAATTGATCACCTTAGAGCAAAAATAAATGAATTATGAGGGCACCATCATGATCCTTGTAAAAAACCGAGTGAGATAGACCCTTCACTTGATCAATTTGGTTCAGTTTTCAGAAATTTCAAAATCAAATTGGGGATGTGTTCTTGGCGCCTTTTTCTGTTCAGAAATTTCAAATGTTCGTTTTTAAATATAACTAAAGGGGGTAGTTATAATAACAAGCTGCGCGCGCAGCTGGGTTGGCAAGTGTTTTGGCTGGTGAACATAAGGGCGTGAGTTCAAGCCCTAGTGGAGACAAAACCATTTTTTTTTGCAACCTATTTTCTTTCATTTTTAACAAACTTCACCAATTAATTTAACCAATCAAAATTCATTATTTTCACTTCATTTTTTTTTTTACACTCTTTATTTAATATACATATTTTGATAATATTAAAAAAAATCACAAAAAAAGATTCATTTAATATATTTTTAATTAAGTTTAAAATGACTTGTTTTTAGGTATTTTTAATACTTTTAAATATTATTTTTCATTTGATTTTCAAACTTAATCACTTGTAAATATTTTTTGAAGCAAACCCTAATCATCTAAGTGTTAATTGAGGATAATCTTTTGTTTATCTTGATTAAATTAACTTCTTTCAAAATTTAAATCGTTTTAAAACAAGCGATCGCGATTCTCTTTCAAAACGATAAACCACTTCTTTGATTAAATCTTTTTAATTGATCAATTGATTTTCAAAACGAAGTGGGGCCTCTCGAATATTAGAGAGTGTAAGTCCCATTTCTTTTCCTTTTTTTGTACAGTTTTCAAAACAATAAAATATTCTTCAAAATAAAACTTTTTCAAACAATTTTCAAATCATTTTCAAAACAACGAAACTTCAAAGAAACTTCAAAACTTTTCAATATACCATGGGCCTCCACGTAGGTATAAGCCCCAAGCCCTTTTGTACATACCCACTCGAGTACATGAAATTAGGTATTTCATTGTACGCCTTTTGTACATATCTCAATCTGTTTTTTTTTTAACTTTGAATAACAAACCAAAAAGGAAGGTTTTCTTTAAATCTTCCCAAAAATACCATGGGCCTCCATGTAGGTATAAGTCCCAAGCCCTTTGTGAATACCTGTTTACATAGCTTTGAATAAATTCAAGTGGACCTCTCCCCGAATGTGAGTCCCGAACCCCGTGTATACAAATGGAGCATGCTTACAGGTATATTTCCTTCATAAACTCCATTATATACACACACTTTGTCATATATGTATAACTGTTCATATTTGTTCATGTACTTGTTCATGTTTGTTCGTACTTGTTCATACTTGTGATTGTGTTATATATACTTGTTCAACTTAGTACAACACTAGGTTCCCCATAGCCTCCTATTGGGCTTCGTGCAAAGAATCTCCCTAGTTTAGGTTAGGACATAGAGTATGGTTTCCCGGTGAAATCGCTCTAAGAGCTCAAACCAACTATACCATGCCTCCCCTTGGGCTTTGTACAAACGAGTGACCCTCCCATAGCCTCCTCTTGGGCTTACAATGCAAGGACCCTGGATTGTCCCTCCCATAGCCTCCTCTTGGGCTTACAATGCAAGGACCCTCGGATAGCCTCCTCTTGGGCTTCGTACAAGGACCCACGGGCTTCTTATAAGCATCCCAAATATCCAACACAAATACCCTAGGAGATTAGACATTTTTCATCTCTATGCTAGGAGTATCTCTTCTATATCATCACAAACAATCAATCAATCAATCAATCAAACTTTTTTGCCACAAGGCTGGCTAATCAATCAAACTGTTTTACCACCGTACTGGATGATTAATCAAAGTTTTTGTCACAAGGCTGACTTCATTGAAACTTTTGCCACAAGGCTGGCTGATTAATCAAAGTTTTTGTCACAAGGCTGACTTCATTGAAACTTTTGCCACAAGGCTGGTTAAACAACAAAAACATCTTTATCATTCTAAGCACCCTAAGTGGCATGGCCCCGGGCTTATAATGAAAAGATTTTCAAACAAAAATCAAACAGATGTATGTGATGATATAGATTAGATACATCTAGCATTTAGACGACATTTGTCTATTTTCCTTTGCTTCCACTAGCATAAGTGGGAACTACGATTGCTCTGACTTTCTCAACATCCCTTTGAGAATACGTAGGCACAAGGTCGATCCTTGGCGAGCAAAACAAAACAAAAAAAAACCATTCAAACCTTAGCACCCGTAGACCCCGAGCTACAGATGCTCTGATTCCCTCTAAGGGATATGTATGCAGAGGATCGCGATGATCTTTGCGAGCATAATCAAACAAACACCTTAGGTCCCACCTCTTTCTCACAAAAACCTCATAACAAGAATGGAATGAAAAACAAAGCAAAGAAACCTATAGAGTACTATAGATACGTTGGGTGCTAATACCTTCCCTTCGTATAACCAACCCTCTTACCCAAGATCTCTCCCCCCACTTTTAGGTTATTGCAGCTTTTTTCCTTTTCCTCCTTTGGAAATAATAAAAAGTTTGGTCGATACAAAAGAAAAATCATTTTTATGAGCACTCGAGCCCAAAGAAGGCATCAGGTGTCTCATCCCACAAAAAAGAGGAACAAAACGATTTTTCGCCCGCGACAGAAAAATGGCGACTTCACTGGGGACCATCTTTTTATTGTTTCCAAAGGAAGGGTTATTTCTATTTGCTTTATTTTTCATTTCATTTTTTGTTATATGTGTGGTTCTGGTTCTGTTACTTGCGTGGTTCTGTTACAAGTGATACATTATGGACAAATCCTAACCCGGATTAAGTACACATAAGAAATTAGGTGGAGGGTATAGTCATGTGCAGGCGCACGTGAGAATCCTTCCGCTCAGTGGAGGTTCCTTGTTGGTAATATATGTTTAGCATGTTTCGTAGCGAAGACATTATTACTTTCATTGAACTGTAGAAGCTGAGAGACCGTAGAACCCCAACCCATCCTGGCCTTATTAGGTTGTGGTGCAGAAACTATTCAGGTGACGACTTGGATTAGTTGTCATGCGGAGAACCACACTCAGACGAGTTTTTCTTGAGAATATTACTGGCTCATGAGTTTAATTGTGGAAGGCCGGTAATATCCGAAAGAAAAATGTAGACTCTGACGTATCAGTAGAACATGTTGTGCAGGTGATTAACTAGAACTATCCCATTTTTGGTTCTCTGACCTCATGCTCGTGACTTTGGACCTTTGAACCTATGCGTTACCATGTTTGTGTTACCATGTATGCGTTACCATGTTCGCGTTACCCTGTTTGCGCTACCATGTTTGCTTTACCATGTTTGAATATGTGGCATCCATGCATCCATGCATTCATACACTCATTAAAAAACCCATCTTTTTCCATAAAAAAAAAAAAAAACATGATTTTTCCAAAAAAAATTTTCTTTGCAAACATTATAGGATTAAGTTATGGAAAAAAGGTATACCAAAAAGTACGGTTTCAAAACGCCTGATGTAGAAAGACTGATAGAGTTAGCATCTTCTGTACAAGATCCTTCTAATTTTAGGAAAAGTTATGGAAAGCTTTTGCCTATCCTGAACACTCATGTTGATGAAGGACTTCTCAAAACTCTGGTTCAGTTCTATGATCCCATCTACCGTTGTTTTACCTTTCCAGACTACCAGTTGGTACCGACCTTGGAAGAATATGCCAATCTTTTGGGTATCCCTGTGTCTGACAAATTACCCTTTAATGGTTTGGAAGCCATTCCTAAGTCACACATCATTGCAGCGAGTATCCACATGAAAAAGTCTGAAGTAGAGAGTAATTGGACTACCAAAGGAAACCTCCCGGGATTAACCTCACACTTCCTGATAAAGAAAGCCTTTGATTTCATCGAAACTGGTAGCATGATAGCTTTTGAAGCTATACTAGCCTTGCTCATCTATGGGTTGGTTCTGTTTCCCAATGTCGACAACTTTGTTGATATCAATGCCATAAAGATCTTCCTGATTGGAAATCCTGTTCCGACTTTACTTGGTGACATGTATTTCTCTGTCCATCATAGGAATCGCCAAGGCGGTGGAATCATTGTATGTTGTGCACCTTTGTTGTTCAAATGGATTGTTTCACACTTACCTGAGTCTCCTATTTTCACGGAAAACCGAGAAGGTTTGCGTTGGCCTCGAAGACTAATGTCTCTTACTAATAATGATATTCATTGGTATACCTTGGCTCGCTGTGGTACAGAAACCATTGAAAGTTGTGGAGAGTTCGCCAACGTACCCCTCATTGGTACACAAGGAGGAATTAACTATAATCCGGTCCTGGCCCGACGACAACTCGGGTATGCAAATTCAGTTAAACCTGTTGGTCCCTCAGTAGAAGGTTACTTTTATCGAGAAGGGGATAATCCTAAAAAGTTGAAAGCAAGAATGGTGAGAGCTTGGTACGACGTCCGATGGAAAGAAAAAGGTGAGGAAAGAAATTGCATTGCCATGGACGCCTACACCTGCTGGGTAAAGAAAAGAGCCAAGGAGTTCCAAATGCCTTATGCTTACGAAAAACCCATGCTTCCTGCAGTATCTCAACGACCCAACATTCCCACTATGAAAGAATACCAAGACACTTTGGCTAAAATGAGGATAGAAAAAGATGCTTGGGAAGAAAAGTTTCGTAGCACTGAGGTGGAAAATAGAAAGTTGAAGAAAAGAGTGAAAGATCACGAAGAAACTCTCTATTATCAAGATGGATGGCTCATGAGCAAAGATGAGAAGATTCGTCAGAAAGACGCTGCAATCAAGAGGTATATCAAAGAAAGCAAGAAAAATCTTGAAGGCTCGACAAGCAACGCTCCGACTCCTGATGATTGGAAGACTGTTGTTGACAAGCTGAGAGCTGAAAAGGCCGAATTAAAAGCTCACTATGGGAAAGAAATCATGAAGCTCAAGCTGCACAATGCATTTGGTTCTTCGTCTGATGAAGATGTTTAGGATTTGTTTAGATTTTTTATTTATCATTTGCTTTTGTAAGGAGCTACGCTCCAATGTTGTAACATTTCCCATTATTGAATAAAAAAAAATGAATAAAAGAATAGTTTGTGTTCAAATGTTTGCAAGGAAATAATCTTTAAAACATTTGGAAAAATCATAAATTTCTTTTTAGCATACATCATTCTGCATATCGAGTCTGTTGTATAGAGTCTCATCTTTTGGATCTTTCTCCATTAGATCGTCAAGCTGTCGCGTCTCAAAGTTTCTCGACCGCGCTCGCAATCAGATCACAGATACAATACTCGTTCAAGCAGAAGAAGAGTAATGGAACACTCTAAACAAGAGAATATTGAGCTTCGTGGTACAGTGACCACCCTTCAGGAAAAGTTGGAAAGTCTCACTACTTTGGTTGACTCCTTAATGGCCGCACAGAATCAGCCGCCGCCACCTAACAGTCAAGCAACGGTAACATCTGAAGTCACTACTCCAGTTTCTACAGTTGCATTCGGTATTCCATCTTTCTCCATGCCAGAAGGTTGGGGCCCGCCTTTCAGCTTTGGTACAGGTTTTCGCCATAATTTTTCCGGGGTTCAAACAGCTACAACTGAAGCGCCTGCTGCACAAGGTTCGGCGTTTATTCCACATTCAGGGGTAACTTTTTCCCAAATCACTATGGCACTTTCTCAACCCACTATGACAGTTCCGACCCCTACGGTTCACAATGTTCCTTATGATGGCAATGAGATTTATCATGATCAAGGTGATAGCACAAATCAGCGTAATCTTGTGGGAGATCTCCAAGAGCAGTTTAACAAGATGCAGTTGGAAGTTAAAGCTATCCGTGGAAAAGATTTGTTTGGAAAGAATGCCCAGGAGCTATGTTTGGTTCCCAGTGTGCAAATACCTGCTAAATTCAAGGTCCCAGACTTTGAGAAGTATAAAGGTAGTTCTTGTCCGCAAAGCCATCTTGTGATGTATGCCAGAAAGATGTCTACTTATGCAGATAATCATCAGTTGCTTATCCATTACTTTCAAGACAGTTTGACTGGCGCCGCACTGAAGTGGTACACAGGCTTGGATAGCACTAATATTCGAACATTCAATGACCTAGGTGAGGCCTTTGTCCGACAATACAAGTATAACTCGGATATGGCTCCAGACAGAGATCAGCTCCGATCCATGGCTCAGAAAGACCATGAAGCTTTCAAAGAGTATGCCCAACGATGGAGAGAAACTGCTGCTCAAATTAATCCACCGTTAAAAGAGAAAGAGATGACAAAGATCTTCTTGAATACTCTCAGTCCGTTTTATTATGAACGCATGATTGCTAGTGCTCCAAGTGATTTCACCGAAATGGTAAACATGGGGATGCGTCTAGAAGAAGGAGTCCGAACCGGACGTCTGACTAAAGAAGGTGGATCTTCAAGCGGAACCAAAAAGTTCGGAAGTGGTTTCCAAAAGAAGAAAGAACAAAGTGTTGACATGGTGTCCCAAGGGAAGCCAAGAGGAAACGTCAATCGTCAACGACAGGTTGCTGCTATCACACCAGTCGTTAATACAGCACCGAATCCGGGGTTTACTCCGCAGTTTCAACAACAACAGCCTCGACAACAGGCTCAACAACTTAACAACAATCAGAATCGTGTGCAAAGAGCTCCACAGTTTGATCCGATTCCAATGACCTATACAGAATTGTACCCTGCTTTGATTGAAAAAGGTCTCGTTCAAACTAGAGCACCACCACCAGTACCTGAGAGACTCCCATGGTGGTACAAAGCTGAGGTTTCATGCCCTTATCATCAAGGGGCACCTGGCCATGATCTTGAGCATTGCATAGCTTTGAAATATGAAGTTCAGAGGTTGGTTAGATCTAATCTCCTCTCTTTCAGAAATTTGAATCCTAATGTGCAAGCAAATCCGCTGCCCAATCATGGAGGGCATGTTGTAAACATGGTATATGGATGTCCTGGCCAATACCGAGTCTATAATATCAACTTCTCAAGAGCAGATTTGGTACAAATGCACGCTACTCTTTGTCGGGGGCAGAATTTTCGCCAGCATCAATACGGTTCCTGTAGAATATGTTGTGTGGATCCTCACGGGTGTTCGATGGTGAGAAGAGATCTCCAAGTTTTGCTAGATAATGGTACTATTGAGATCTACAGAAATAGGGATGAAAATGAAGTTAACATGATAGGATGTTATCCGCATGAGCTTTTAGTCTCAGATATCAACTCGGAAATGCCTACAGTTAACGTCATCGTTCCTCATTTCAACATGCCTGAGCGCGTGGAAGTTACTTACAACAAGCCGAAGGTTCCTGTTGCTCCTTTGATCATTTGTCTACCTGGATCTGTTCCTTATGACTCTGACAAGGCAGTTCCATACAACTACAATGCAACAATGATAAAGAATGGACAAGAAGTTCCTTTACCTACTCTCTCATCTATTGTAAACATTGCTGATGTAAGTCGTGTAACAAGAAGTGGACGTGTGTATACTCCGCTACCTCCGAAGCAGCCTGTTGCTCCGGCCACCAGGCAAAATCCTGTCAATACACCAGCGGGGAATCCTGAGGAAACTCCTGTCAGTAATACAAGCACTGATGTTGGTCAATCCAGTGGAACCAATGTCAATCCTGACTTTGATGAAATTTTGAAGCTTATCAAAAGAAGTGAATACAAGATTGTGGATCAGCTTATGCAGACTCCTTCGAAGATCTCAATACTTTCATTGCTTTTAAACTCAGAAGCCCACAGGGAAGCCCTGATGAAGGTCTTGGATCAAGCTTTTGTAGATCATGATGTGACTGTTGATCATTTTGATGGGATAATAGCTAACATAACAGCTTGCAACAATTTAAGCTTCTGTGATGAAGAACTCCCCGAGGAGGGTAAAAATCACAATCTTGCTTTGCACATTTCTATGAACTGTCAGTCAGACTCTTTGTCCAATGTGTTGGTAGACACCGGATCTTCCTTGAATGTTATGCCAAAGACGACTCTTGCTCGTTTGTCTTACCAAGGAATGCCTATGAAATTCAGTGGTGTAGTTGTCAAAGCATTTGATGGATCGCGAAAATCTGTTATCGGCGAAGTCAACCTTCCCATGACAATTGGTCCACATACATTTCAAATCACCTTCCAGGTCATGGACATTCAAGCTGCTTATAGCTGCCTGTTAGGACGACCATGGATCCATGAAGCAGGGGCAGTGACTTCTACGCTCCATCAGAAGTTAAAATTTGTAACAAATGGAAAATTGGTAACGATAAGTGGAGAACAAGCCTTGATGGTGAGCCATTTATCCAATTTCTCTTTCATAAGTGCTGATGATGTGGAAGGAACTCAGTTCCAAGGTCTCTCTTTAGAAGACGAATCTTCCAAGAAGAAAGCATCAATCTCTTCATACAAAGAAGCAGTAAAAGTAGTGAGAAATGGAACTACCACTGGCTGGGGGCAAGTTGTGATCCCTACCAAGAATGAAACCAGAGCGGGTCTCGGATGTTCACCAACATTCTCAAACTGCACCAAGAAGGATGAAACCCTTCGTCCGATCAAAGAAACATTCATTAGTGGAGGATTCCTTAACCCAATTCCTCAAGAGGTTAATGTCCTTATCGAAGAATGCATTGAAGAAGGTCTACCTGATCCTGAAGAAGAATGGAAGTGTTATCTCAATGACTCAGGATATATATCTCAGGAAGAACCACATCCTCCTTCGGAGAAATCCAAAGGCAAAGAAACTGAGCCTGTTCCTGCAGAAATATGGGACACTTTGGGACAACCAAGTGGAAAATTTGATTACATGGTGAAATATACTGCACCTGAAAGTTACAAGATTGCGATTGAGGATATCCAACCAACTGGATGGGGAGATTCCTTTGAATATGATAGTCAACCAGAAGAGGCTTATCAGCCCTGTCAATTTTCTCAGCAGCCTGGAATTACTGGAGATTTCGGATTCAATGCATCTGCCAAGGTTTATAATCCTGAAGGTGGTTATTATCACATAAATGCCATTTTTGAAGATGAAGGGGAAGATGGTCCCGCAACTGACTCAGAAAGTGTCGCTGACAATGAGTCTCTTCATCCTGAAGACTGGGAAATACATCCTGAAAATTCTGAAGATTGTGACTCGTCTTATGCTCTTCAAGAAGTAGAAGAAGACCGTTTCAACTCTACAAAGAACAAGGTTGACAAACCAGGGCCTTCAAATCCTGCTCGACCAGCGGTCAATGTCATTACTGGAGATAACTCTGAGGAGAATTTTCCTGAATACATAATACACAGAGGAGTTCGTTGCTACTGGAAAGCTGTCGACGTTCCGAATGTTGTTCGCCGCTCAAAGTAATCACCTCACTGTTATTTTGACCTCCTGCCTTGCCCAAAGCAGAGAGATGTTTTATAGGGCTTTGCTTTTAAATGTTCCGCCCAAATAACTTTGTGTATAGGGCTTTGTTTTAAAAGTTTCCCTCTTTGTCCTGCCCAAGACAAATGAGTTTGTGTTTAGGGCTTTGTTTCAAAAATGAATCATAAATAAAGTGTCATTTTGAATTCCCTACATTATATGTTTTATTTTTGCTTTTTCTGGAAATGGTAATCCTAAAAAACCGAATAAATAAAAAAAAAACTTTTTCAAAAAAATCTGCATACACTCCTGCATTCATAAATTTTCTGAAATAGATATAAATCACATGTGCAGATTTACTATTGATAAACCCATTGAATGCAATAACCCTATGCCCTCTCCCAACTTTGAGTTTCCTGTGTTCGAAGCCGAAGAAGAGGAAGAAGAAGAGATCCCGGACGAGATCTCTCGATTACTTAAGCATGAGGAAAGAGCCATTCTGCCTCACAAAGAGCCTTTAGAAAAGATCAACTTGGGTTCTGAAGAAGACAAAAAAGAAGTGACCATTGGATCGCTGCTTGATACTGATATCAAGAGTAAGTTGACAGACCTTCTCAAAGAATATGTTGACGTGTTTGCCTGGTCCTACCAAGACATGCCTGGGTTGGATACCAATATTGTTCAGCATTACTTGCCATTGAAGCCAGAATGTCCGCCAGTTAAGCAGAAATTGCGAAGGACTCACCCTGATATGGCTAACAAGATCAAAACAGAAGTTCAAAAACAGCTCGACGCAGGTTTTCTTGTTACCTCTGAGTATCCTCAATGGTTGGCCAACATAGTGCCGGTTCCGAAGAAAGATGGCAAAGTCAGAATGTGTGTTGATTACCGTGACTTGAACAAGGCCAGTCCAAAAGATGATTTTCCATTGCCTCATATTGACATGCTGGTTGATAACACTGCTAAGTTCAACGTCTTTTCCTTCATGGACGGGTTCTCCGGTTATAATCAGATCAAGATGGCTCCTGAAGACATGGAGAAGACATCTTTCATCACCCCATGGGGTACCTTTTGCTACAAAGTGATGCCGTTTGGATTAAAGAATGCAGGCGCAACTTACCAAAGGGCAATGACTACTCTCTTCCATGACATGATGCATAAAGAAATAGAAGTTTATGTGGACGACATGATAGCCAAGTCCAGCACAGAAAAAGAACATATCGAATACCTTTTGAAGTTGTTTCAACGACTAAGGAAATATCAGCTTCGCTTGAATCCTAACAAATGTACTTTTGGGGTTAGATCTGGAAAACTCTTGGGTTTCATTGTCAGCCAAAGAGGTATTGAAGTAGATCCCGACAAAGTCAGAGCTATTCAAGAGATGCCTGCACCAAAGACTGAAAAACAAGTAAGAGGATTTCTCGGACGATTGAACTATATCTCCAGATTCATCTCTCAAATGACTGCTACTTGTGGGCCAATTTTCAAGCTTCTCCGCAAAGATCAAGGGGTTGTATGGACTGAAGATTGCCAGAAAGCGTTTGACAGTATCAAGGAATACCTGTTAGAACCACCAATATTGATTCCTCCAGTTGAAGGAAGACCATTAATCATGTATCTTACTGTGTTAGAAGAATCCATGGGTTGTATGCTTGGACAACAAGATGAAACCGGTAAGAAGGAGCATGCCATCTATTACCTGAGTAAGAAATTCACAGACTGTGAGTCTCGTTACTCCATGCTCGAAAAAACATGTTGTGCTTTGGCTTGGGCTTCAAAACGTCTCCGCCAATACATGATCAACAATACTACTTGGTTAATCTCCAAAATGGATCCGATCAAGTATGTCTTTGAAAAGCCTGCATTAACAGGAAGGATTGCCCGATGGCAAATGCTGTTATCCGAATACGACATTGAATACCGTGCTCAAAAAGCGGTCAAAGGAAGCATTCTCGCCGATCATTTGGCGCATCAACCAATTAATGAATATCAATCTCTCAAGTTTGACTTTCCTGATGAAGATGTCTTGTACCTGAAGATGAAAGATTGTGACGAACCGTTACCTGAAGAAGGTCCTGAGCCTGGATCAAGATGGGGCCTAATTTTCGATGGAGCAGTAAACGCTTTTGGTAATGGAATTGGGGCAATCATCATCACTCCCAAGGGTACTCATATCCCATTCTCCGCCAGATTGCTATTTGATTGCACCAACAACATCGCAGAATATGAAGCTTGTATCATGGGTCTCGAAGAAGCCATTGACTTAAGGATCAAGATCCTCGACGTATATGGAGATTCAGCCCTTGTGATCAACCAAATCAAAGACAAGTGGGAAACTTACCACCCTGGCTTGATTCCTTACAGAGATTATGCAAGACGTCTGTTAACTTTCTTCAACAAGGTGGAATTGCATCATATACCTCGAGATCAGAATCGAATGGCAGATGCCTTGGCTACTCTATCTTCCATGTTCAAAGTCAATCATTGGAACGATATGCCTACAGTCAGAGTTACGCGCCTTGAAAGGCCTGCCTATGTGTTTGCAACTGAAGCAGTCATCGATGATAAACCGTGGTTCCACGACATCAAACGCTTCCTTCAAACTCAAGAGTACCCGCTTGGGGCATCAAACAAAGATAAGAAAACTCTAAGGAGGCTTTCTGGCAGTTTCTTCCTGAACGGAGATGTGCTATACAAAAGAAACTTCGACATGGTTTTGCTCAGATGCGTGGATAGACACGAAGCAGACATGTTAATGCATGAAGTGCATGAAGGGTCCTTTGGAACTCATTCAAACGGGCATGCAATGTCCAAGAAAATGTTAAGAGCAGGATACTATTGGTTGACAATGGAATCCGATTGTTACAAACACGTGAAGAGATGTCACAAGTGCCAGATCTATGCAGATAAGATCCATGTGCCACCGACTCTACTCAACGTTCTCTCATCTCCGTGGCCTTTCTCCATGTGGGGTATCGACATGATCGGAATGATCGAACCGAAAGCTTCAAACGGTCATCGTTTCATCTTGGTAGCCATTGATTACTTCACCAAATGGGTCGAAGCAGCATCTTACGCCAATGTTACAAGACAAGTGGTTGTAAAGTTTATCAAGAATAACATCATTTGCCGATATGGTGTTCCCAGCAAGATCATTACTGACAATGGTTCAAACCTGAACAACAAGATGATGAAAGAATTATGCGAGGAATTCAAGATTGAGCATCATAACTCTTCTCCTTACAGGCCAAAAATGAACGGCGCCGTCGAAGCTGCCAACAAGAACATTAAGAAGATCATCCAGAAAATGGTCGTCACTTACAAAGACTGGCATGAAATGCTGCCATTTGCTTTACATGGGTACCGTACTTCAGTGCGTACTTCGACAGGGGCAACTCCCTTTTCTCTAGTATACGGCATGGAAGCTGTGCTCCCCGTAGAAGTTGAAATCCCATCAATGAGAGTCCTCATGGAGACTAAGTTATCAGAGGCTGAATGGTGTCAAAGCAGATACGATCAGTTGAACTTAATCGAAGAAAAACGTATGACTGCTCTATGCCATGGACAGTTATACCAAGCAAGGATGAAACAAGCCTTCAACAAAAAGGTTCGACCTCGTGAATTTCAAGAAGGTGACCTCGTGCTTAAAAAGATCTTGTCTTTTCAACCAGATTCTAGGGGCAAATGGTCTCCTAATTACGAAGGCCCGTATGTTGTCAAAAGAACATTTTCTGGCGGCGCCATGACTCTTGCAACCATGGATGGTGATGAACTCCCGCATCCTGTGAATGCTGATGCAGTCAAGAAATACTTTGTCTAAAAAATACAAAAGAACAGCTCGGTAAGTCGAAAACCCGCAAAGGGCGACTTAGGCAAAAATGAGCGTCTCGGTGGACTGAAAACCCGAAAGGGCGGTCCAGGCAAAAATTAGAGACAATAAACAGAAAAAAAGCATCCTGGTAGATTGAAAACCTGAAAGGGCAATCTAGGCAAAAATTAGGGATTAATGACAAAGTAACTGCATCAGTCCGTACTTCGTCACCTGAGGAGTCTTCTTCATCAAAGGATCTTCAAACAAATCACCGCCAATCTGAAGCGACAAGCACAGTTGGAACTCAAAGTTGTTGGGGGGAATAGTGGTTATTGCTTTCAATGTAGCCTTTTCCGCATAATTGCCATTTCCAACTTTTGTAAATACTCTATGGAATCACGCCTTTAGCTGATTACCATCCTATTAAATAAATTTGAGCCTTGTGCCCATTTGTTTGCAATCTTTAATTTCATTCAGCTTGCAAAATGACGCTTTAATTGTGTTATTCACTTTTGGAAAAAAAAAGAAAAAAAAAGTTTTAAATGAATTTACTTTTCTTTTTCAAAATAAAAGCGAAATTTTCCTTTGAGTTGTGAACAACAGAAGGAACATCAACAACTATCTCCATAGGATGAATCAAAGATTATGATAGGAAAAGGTCCTTTATCCACAGTGAAGAAGCTCTTCTATCCCCAGTGAAGAAGGTCTTTTATCCCCAGTGAAGAAGTTCTTCCATCTCAATAAGAAAAGATGCTTATCTTCCCCAGAGAAGTTTAAAGCACGAAGCACCATTCATCACCCGTGTTATCTACAACGTGTTGAAGAACATTTGCCAAGTATCTGGTTGTATTGCGACGTCGGTCCCTCTCCAGTATACACTTCTCTGTCTGTCAGTATTGTCAGTATACATACTACATTCATGACATTCATCATTCATACATATTTGCATCATTTATGCATTCTTGCATTGTTCAGGATATATCTATCCCAAAAAAGAAAAAAAAAGGAATAAAAAAAAAAAAAAAAAAAAAAAAGAAAAAGAAAAAAACAGATATGGGCGTGTCATCTCTCCAGTAGGTTGTCACCCATAAGTAGAAAGAACATCTTGTTTCTCCAGTTCCCCACTGAGATCATCCCTCGTGGAAGAAGGTTACTTTAGTTTTCTCCTCTCTAAAACGAAAGAGAAAATACCCATTCGAGTTCATTCCTCATGGGTACAAAGTCTTGTTTGACTGTTTCTTTCCAATTCATTCTTGGTTAGAACCTTGTCCTTACCAAAAAGATTCAAATTCCGATTCCTCAAACAGAGTCGTGAAAAACAGACCATAAGCAATAGCCTCATCATCCGAGCAGCTTATGTCTCTTCCAAAAGACTTTTCCTCTCAAAGAAATCAATCATGAAGATCATTTGACGATCAGGGCCTTATTACTGTTCACAAGGCTGAATATCCAGTAATTCCCCTAGCAAAGTCTCCAGGATCATTTTATCACTTGGCTGATAATTGATCATGTCTTCAAAACCGCTATCACAAGGCTGGTAGTCGGTAACCTTTTGTTCTGGTTATATTATTTAACATGTCTATCACAAGGCTGATAGTCGGTAATATTAACCGAACCTTTGAAACTCTTTTTACCTTGTCAAGTCTATCACCATGCTGATAGTCGGTAATATAGTTTCATACCTTTCACCTTCGCATTATTAAACAAGTCTGTCCCCATGCTGATAGTCGATAATGTCGATAGGTAAGCTTTTCTTATAAAGCTATCATTCCCAGGTGAAGCATACACTTGCTTTCCCAATAAAACGGATTCTCTTCCTAGAACGGATTGAGACATCCTTCCCGATCTCTTTTTCCCAGCGGAGTCAGTTCTTGATATTCCCTTGGTAAAGATATCCTTGCATCATTCGCAATTTTGGTATCTTAGGTCCAAAATTCGCGTCTTCTGATATTTAAGTCTCTTCCACCCTATCAAAACGAAGATTTTCAATCTTCATGTCTCAGGTTGAAGAAACTTAAATAGGGGCATCTGTCATACCCCAATTTTTGACCTAAGATACCACCTCATATCATTGCATATGCATCATTTGCATCTCTAACAAATTGCATAGCTGTGTTTGTTACTTGTGACTCAGCAGGATTTGATCAGGAAATCACTCATCAGTACAAGTAACAATCAATTAGGGTTTTGTTCTCCCTTCATCTCAAATGAATCATCTTCATCAACAATCAACATTTGGTCCTCAGAGATTCACTTCAACAAGCTCAACAGCTTTGAATCGACTGAATTAGGGTTTTGCCTGAAGATAGCATACTCCTGACTTTTGCTCAGAATTTGACCTAATGGCTTGGGACATGATATCAAGACCTCAAGTGCATCATTTTGACCTAATCCATTGGCTCATAACATCTCCTACACAAAGATTGATCAGACAAATCCTCAGATCAGGGTTTTGAACTATCAGGGACTGAAATCAGGGATCACATTTGGGAAACCCTAAAAATCCCCAGGGAGTCAATCAAAGGTTTCAATCATCCTCAAATAATCCCTATGACAAAATCCAATGGAAATTACATCTCAATTCAAGACCTACAGTCATCAATTTCATCTGGTCGACAATTAGGGTTTTTGACCTAATTCACTGAACAACTGACTTTTTAATCAGGACATGGTGCCACAACTCAAACCATGGCTCAATATCCTCTAATGCTTCAATGTGATCCATTCATACCATTCATTTGATGAGGATAGCCTGTTTCATTGAAAACTCCAGAAACGCGATTCGTCTGAAAAAGTCAACTGTACAAGATCACCATTGACTTTTGGGGAAATTGGGTCAACCATGACTTTTGAAGTTTTAAATCATTAATATATGATATATGAAGTCATTTGATCAAGGGAAATCAAGAAAATCAATCAAGAATCAAAAAGTCAAAAGTTTGACTTTTCATACTTAGAAATTTTTCTAAGTGTTTTTCATGGTTTTTTCCAAACTTTGGAGGGGAATAACTCAAAATTTCACCTACAAACTGAAAAAAACTTCCAACATGAAAGTTGTAGATTTTGATCCAATAAACAACTTTGACACATATAATTTTTTTCCATAAGATCAACCATTTAAGAGATATGGAGCTTCAAAGTTGGTATCTTATGAAAATTTCACTTAAAACTTCATTTTCTTCAAAGTTCATGGAACTTTTTCACCCACTTCCTTAAGGATCTTGAAGAAACTTTCAACTAGGGTTTTGAAGTGTGTAATATGAGCTTTCCAAAATGTCCAAGAGCATGAAAAAATATGGAGTGTAGCTATGGTTTTGAATTTTGACATTAGTGACCATTTCACTTGAAATTTCAAGCCATTTTTGCAAAGTTATGAACCAATTTGCCAAATAATGCAAGTAATGACACACCAAAGCAATGATTGAATGATATTTTCTGGTTTAAGATCAGATAGGAAAGGGATAAGAAGCTTGGCCAAAATAACCATGGTTTAGTTACTTTAACCATTTGCATTTAATGTGAAAGATTCCACTTTATCCCTTAAGCCAAATCATCACTTCTTGAAGCAAGTTGCAAAGCTTGGAGTTCAGAATCCTTGGCCTATAAATAGAGGTTTAAATCACTCTTCAATTCACACCAAAACCTCACAATTATAGGTTTTCTCTCTTCTTTCTTAGAATGCAAGTTTCTTAAGTTTCAAAGAGGTAAAATTCTCAACCTCTAAATCTTTGAAGTTCTGGCCAAAGTGAGGGTTCTAACATCTCATAAACATCAAATGTGATGTGTTTGATCCACTCACACACCCCAAATCACCCCAAAACTCAGATTCACTTTTCAACCTCCATATGAACATGAAATGAGCCTTATCATGCCAAAATTCACACAAGCTCATTTCTGTCCAAACTAATGCTTCTAACACATCCTATATACCATATGTGAGCTATCCCAATCATCCTCCCTGACCTGTAACTCCAAAATCATCAAGCTTGATCCTCACTTGAGTCCTACTGCAGATCGAGCAT
This sequence comes from Vicia villosa, assembly GCF_029867415.1. Taxonomy (NCBI): domain Eukaryota; kingdom Viridiplantae; phylum Streptophyta; class Magnoliopsida; order Fabales; family Fabaceae; genus Vicia; species Vicia villosa. The sequence goes on along the minus strand of NC_081184.1, from coordinate 20,318,289 downwards.
CACCAACTGGTCCAGGGGTTTTCAATTCATTCCAGGCATTCAAACACCTTCCATAAGGTCCACTGATGCTGTCCAGATCAAGAAACAACAACTGGAACTCCTCATTTGCAGAATTCAATTCTCAGTTTGGCCGTTTTTGAGGTAAGTGCTCATGAACTTCAAACTCTATCATGCACGCATCATAAATGAAATATTGATATACCATCTTGTTTCTGCACCTATGAGGATCATTAACCCTCAATCAATTGCATCATATCATGATCATACACGATTTCACAATGATTTGTCATATTAGGGTTCTTCGTGTTCATCACAAAATTGATCACCTTAGAGCAAAAATAAATGAATTATGAGGGCACCATCATGATCCTTGTAAAAAACCGAGTGAGATAGACCCTTCACTTGATCAATTTGGTTCAGTTTTCAGAAATTTCAAAATCAAATTGGGGATGTGTTCTTGGCGCCTTTTTCTGTTCAGAAATTTCAAATGTTCGTTTTTAAATATAACTAAAGGGGGTAGTTATAATAACAAGCTGCGCGCGCAGCTGGGTTGGCAAGTGTTTTGGCTGGTGAACATAAGGGCGTGAGTTCAAGCCCTAGTGGAGACAAAACCATTTTTTTTTGCAACCTATTTTCTTTCATTTTTAACAAACTTCACCAATTAATTTAACCAATCAAAATTCATTATTTTCACTTCATTTTTTTTTTACACTCTTTATTTAATATACATATTTTGATAATATTAAAAAAAATCACAAAAAAAGATTCATTTAATATATTTTTAATTAAGTTTAAAATGACTTGTTTTTAGGTATTTTTAATACTTTTAAATATTATTTTTCATTTGATTTTCAAACTTAATCACTTGTAAATATTTTTTGAAGCAAACCCTAATCATCTAAGTGTTAATTGAGGATAATCTTTTGTTTATCTTGATTAAATTAACTTCTTTCAAAATTTAAATCGTTTTAAAACAAGCGATCGCGATTCTCTTTCAAAACGATAAACCACTTCTTTGATTAAATCTTTTTAATTGATCAATTGATTTTCAAAACGAAGTGGGGCCTCTCGAATATTAGAGAGTGTAAGTCCCATTTCTTTTCCTTTTTTTGTACAGTTTTCAAAACAATAAAATATTCTTCAAAATAAAACTTTTTCAAACAATTTTCAAATCATTTTCAAAACAACGAAACTTCAAAGAAACTTCAAAACTTTTCAATATACCATGGGCCTCCACGTAGGTATAAGCCCCAAGCCCTTTTGTACATACCCACTCGAGTACATGAAATTAGGTATTTCATTGTACGCCTTTTGTACATATCTCAATCTGTTTTTTTTTTAACTTTGAATAACAAACCAAAAAGGAAGGTTTTCTTTAAATCTTCCCAAAAATACCATGGGCCTCCATGTAGGTATAAGTCCCAAGCCCTTTGTGAATACCTGTTTACATAGCTTTGAATAAATTCAAGTGGACCTCTCCCCGAATGTGAGTCCCGAACCCCGTGTATACAAATGGAGCATGCTTACAGGTATATTTCCTTCATAAACTCCATTATATACACACACTTTGTCATATATGTATAACTGTTCATATTTGTTCATGTACTTGTTCATGTTTGTTCGTACTTGTTCATACTTGTGATTGTGTTATATATACTTGTTCAACTTAGTACAACACTAGGTTCCCCATAGCCTCCTATTGGGCTTCGTGCAAAGAATCTCCCTAGTTTAGGTTAGGACATAGAGTATGGTTTCCCGGTGAAATCGCTCTAAGAGCTCAAACCAACTATACCATGCCTCCCCTTGGGCTTTGTACAAACGAGTGACCCTCCCATAGCCTCCTCTTGGGCTTACAATGCAAGGACCCTGGATTGTCCCTCCCATAGCCTCCTCTTGGGCTTACAATGCAAGGACCCTCGGATAGCCTCCTCTTGGGCTTCGTACAAGGACCCACGGGCTTCTTATAAGCATCCCAAATATCCAACACAAATACCCTAGGAGATCAGACATTTTTCATCTCTATGCTAGGAGTATCTCTTCTATATCATCACAAACAATCAATCAATCAATCAATCAAACTTTTTTGCCACAAGGCTGGCTAATCAATCAAACTGTTTTACCACCGTACTGGATGATTAATCAAATTTTTTGTCACAAGGCTGACTTCATTGAAACTTTTGCCACAAGGCTGGCTGATTAATCAAAGTTTTTGTCACAAGGCTGACTTCATTGAAACTTTTGCCACAAGGCTGGTTAAACAACAAAAACATCTTTATCATTCTAAGCACCCTAAGTGGCATGGCCCCGGGCTTATAATGAAAAGATTTTCAAACAAAAATCAAACAGATGTATGTGATGATATAGATTAGATACATCTAGCATTTAGACGACATTTGTCTATTTTCCTTTGCTTCCACTAGCATAAGTGGGAACTACGATTGCTCTGACTTTCTCAACATCCCTTTGAGAATACGTAGGCACAAGGTCGATCCTTGGCGAGCAAAACAAAACAAAAAAAAACCATTCAAACCTTAGCACCCGTAGACCCCGAGCTACAGATGCTCTGATTCCCTCTAAGGGATATGTATGCAGAGGATCGCGATGATCTTTGCGAGCATAATCAAACAAACACCTTAGGTCCCACCTCTTTCTCACAAAAACCTCATAACAAGAATGGAATGAAAAACAAAGCAAAGAAACCTATAGAGTACTATAGATACGTTGGGTGCTAATACCTTCCCTTCGTATAACCAACCCTCTTACCCAAGATCTCTCCCCCCACTTTTAGGTTATTGCAGCTTTTTTCCTTTTCCTCCTTTGGAAATAATAAAAAGTTTGGTCGATACAAAAGAAAAATCATTTTTATGAGCACTCGAGCCCAAAGAAGGCATCAGGTGTCTCATCCCACAAAAAAGAGGAACAAAACGATTTTTCGCCCGCGACAGGTACATACCCCCAGCTTCCGAAGCTCCAAAAGTCACCATGGATATGCGTCCACCGGAGGGTTACAAACCTCTAGAAATTGAAGTTCCAAGAGCAACGGCAATGGGTTTCGCACAACAGAATGCTGAGATTCCAAGATCTGCTATCATGGCTTCTCCACAGCCGATTATGCATACTTTTCCTCCACAGGGCGGACAAGTATATCATCACGCTCCCAGTGAGGATGCTGGCGTGTATGAAAGATTGGACGAGTTCCAGGAACAGTTTCTGCGAATGCAGAAGGAACTCAAGACTCTTCGAGGACAAGATTTATTTGGAAAGAATGTTGCGGACCTCTGTCTGGTTCCAAATGTTAAGATTCCTCACAAATTCAAAGTACCAGATTTCGAGAAGTACAAAGGGAATTCATGCCCACAAAGTCATCTCGTAATGTACGCTCGAAGAATGTCAACTCAGACTGATAATCAACAATTACTCATTCATTATTTTCAAGACAGCCTAACTGGTGCTGCACTCAAATGGTACATGAACTTGGACAGTTCAGAGATTCGTACTTTTCGAGACCTCGGAGAGGCCTTCGTCAAACAGTATAAGTACAATCTGGATATGGCTCCCGACAGAGATCAACTCCGGGCCATGACTCAAAAGGATAGAGAAAGCTTCAAGGAATACGCTCAGAGATGGCGTGAAGTTGCAGCTCAAATTTGTCCACCACTTGAAGAGAAAGACATGACAAAAATCTATCTCAAAACTTTGAGTCCATTTTACTACGGACGAATGGTTGCAAGTGCACCAAGTGACTTTACCGAGATGGTAAATATGGGTGTGCGTTTAGAAGAAGCAGTTCGGGAAGGACGCCTGAACAAAGAACCAGAATCTTCTGTTGGTCCAAGGAAGTATGGAAGTTCTTTCCAGAAGAAAAAGGATCAAGATGTCAGCAATGTCTTGCACAAAATCAAGAAGAAATTCCAACCTCAAGTTGCAGCAATAACTCCGGTTGTTAACTCAGCGCCAGCTTATCAACCTCAGGTCTCGCAACAACAAATTCAACAAAGGTCGCAGCAACCTCAGCAGCAGGTTCGACCTCCAAATTACAACAATCGGGCTCCAAGGTATCCTGCCTTTGACCCAGTACCAATGCCGTATGCGGAATTATTTCCAACATTACTGGCAAAAGGACTCATTCAGACAAGGAGACCTCCAAATCCTACAAACAGTTCCTCACTATGGTGTAAGGCTGACCAATCTTGTCCCTATCATCAGGGGGCACCAGGTCACAATATTGAGAACTGTTTCCCTTTCAAGATTGACGTCCAACGATTAGTGAAGAGCGGAATGCTATCCTTCAAAGATACTAGTCCAAACGTCCAAGCAAATCCTTTACCGCAGCATAAAGAAGCTTCAGTAAATCTGATAGATCAACACCCTAACGTCATTCAAATCTACGACATTCGTCAGATAGGGGAAAATCTTGTCAAGATGCACGCTAGACAAGCTGGGTACGGCCATGTACCACCTCACAACTACTTCACATGTGATATTTGTCTAAAGAATAATCAAGGATGTGCCGTAGTTCAAGCTGCATTACAAGAACAAATGGACTTAGGATGGATTCAACATATCCGAGTCAGAACTGAACATGACATCAACATGGTTCAAGGATGTCCAGGAGAATACAAAATCTACAAAGTTGAAGATCTCGAAGGATCGGTAGTCAGGTTCCATAAAACTTTAAATGGACTTGCCTACTTTGGAACGGATTTCCATCCTTATAGTAGATGCGAAGTCTGTCGAAGAAATTCACGAGGATGTTTGCGTGTTCGCAACGACATTCAAAAGCCGATGGATGACAATACCATTACTGTTCTTGCCAACAGAGAAGATGACAAAGTCTTTACCGTATCTCCTCAAATTAATCAAGTTGAACCAACGCAAGTTAAGTATGATAGCAGGAAGACTGCAGTTGCTCCACTAGTCATCTACTTACCAGGTCCTGTACCGTATGAGTCTGACAAGGCTATACCATACAAGTATAATGCTACATTCATTGAAAATGGTAAGGAAATACCATTACCGTCTGTTGTCAACATTGCTGATGTTAGTCGAGTCACCAGAAGTGGACGAGTCTTCAACAGAACAACAGAAAGTGTGGAGAAAACTTCGGAGGAAGTACCACATAGGCAAGACAATCATCCAACCAATGCTGTTCAAGCGAAAGAAAATGATGAGATCTTGAAGTTAATCCAGAGGAGTGAATACAACATTGTAGATCAATTACTACATACTCCATCTAGGATATTTGTTCTTTCCCTACTATTGAGTTCTGAAGCTCATAGGGAAGCTCTACAGAAAGTTTTGGAACAAGCCTTCGTAGAACCAAGTGTTACTATAAGCCAATTCAACAACATCGTTGCCAACATCTCCGCCGGAACTAACCTAAGTTTCTGTGACGAAAATCTTCCTGAAGAAGGAGTAGACCACAATCTTCCACTTCACATCTCAGTTGGCTGCATGGGTGATGTACTCACAGGAGTCCTAATAGACAATGGATCCTCTCTCAACGTCATGCCTAAATCAACATTATCAAGATTATCTTTCGAAGATTACCCTCTAAGAAAAAGTCATGTCATCGTCAAAGCATTTGATGGATCAAGGAAGTCAGTTTTTGGAGAAGTGGATCTTCCCATAACTATTGGACCTCAGACGTTCAAAATCACTTTCCAAGTTATGGACATTCCAGCACAATACAGTTGTTTGCTAGGTCGCCCATGGATTCA